>NC_134693.1:6443261-6668261 GCF_050947455.1 Rhinoderma darwinii
TAGAGTAACCCGGACATAAAAGAGGAAGGATGATGGGTGTGATAGTACATGGTGAAATCAGGAGGTTCTGCTGAAAAAGTTCAGATCAGATTTCACTTTATAAAGTATCAGAGCTTGGCATTCTATTCCTGTACAGATGTAGCAGAGCTCTGTTTGTCATTGAACTCTACAGGCGACGTCGTGTTAACTTTGCACTACTTCAGTCCTATGTAACGCCGCAGATAACGCATATCAACCGGAGTCCGTATCAGTCACCTGAGGAGATGATTACAAGTCGGCAGCTAGAAAGTATCTAGAAAAAAACCAAGACTCGGAGACTTTGCCTTTAAGGGCATCTTCTTAGTGGGACATTTGTAGCCCTCAGTAATTCTATAGAGGCCCAGAGTAGGGGAGGCTGAGCGGAGGACTCGTGGGCAAGGTGGAATGTCAAGTCCTGCGAGGGGACCACCACACAACCTGCAAAGTCCTAGAGCCAGGGACTATGAACTCCAGAGAGGGGGAGGGGAGGCTCCTGAGAAGTTAAAGTTATGCCTGAGTGACTCTTAAGAGTTCGCTGCACAAGTGGGTGAGAGGTGAGGGCAGGTGATCGCCAGCTCGGCGTATGACTACGGGTGTGTGTGTTTAGGAGGGGACGGGGTGTGTTATAGAATTGTACTCCATTATTCATATTGTTGTAAGGAGCTCCTGTAATGCGCATATTAACGGAGGCGTCATTGCACGGCGGCGGTCGTCACCCTACGCGGGTGTCTCATGTGACTGCGGTTTCTTGAGGGAGTCTCATGCTCCGTGATGTCAGCGCTGAACACGCCTGAGCTCCTATTCATGACGCTTTGTCACTGATGGAGTAATGTTGTGGGTCTCGTAAGGTCAGAAGCTGAAAAATGCATCGACTCCACTTCCTTCCTCTCAAACTGTCATTCCCGGGGTGTTTCCTTTACGTCGGTCGGCGTCTCGTTACACCAAATGTCATCGACTTCTAGAACTTCCAGGGGCAAATATATCAGAAGTAGCGAAGACGGGAACAGATATTGTTCTGCATTTCCTGATTAAATGCCCCATGCACGTGACCGTAAAATCGCCCGTAATCATTATGGGCCCATTCATTACTAGGACCGATGGACACTTTCCCGTATATTTATGGGAAGGTGCCCGTGCCGCAGAAACTTTGCCGAAAAGGACATGAACTATATTTTTCTTTTACGGACCGTGCTCCCATACTATATAATGGGAGCACGGCCCGTAAATTCGGGCGGCCGTCCGTGCCCGTAATTACGAGCATAGCCATCTGCATGGAGCCTGTAGTCCCCATGCACAAGACCGTAGATTTTGGCCCCATGCACATGACCGTAGTGGTGTGCACGGGCCGTGACTTACAGCTCGGACGGCCGCGGAGTGTTGCCCGCAAATCACGGGCCGTGCACATTGCCGCGTGCATTCATTTCAACGATGCGGCCGTAATAAGACACGTCTTATCTTTTTGCAGTCCAGGCTCCTGGGCAATGCACAGACAGTGGAAAACACGGCTGTGTTCATGGGCCCATTGAAATGAACGGGGCCGCACTTCACCCGCAGATTTGCGGGTGAATTGCAGCCGCAAAAATATGTTCGTAGGCACAGGGCCTTTGTCCGTGATTGCGGACCGTTCACTTCTGTTGTCCACGGACACCTTCCTGTGTATTTACGGGAAGGTGTCCGTGCCGCAGCAAGCCGCCGTAAAAGTTACGACATGTCCTATCTTTTGCTTTTTACGGACCGTGCTCCAATACTTTGTATGGGCGAACAGGCCGAAAATGCGGGTGGCTGTCGGCGACCATCCGTGCCTACAATCACGGGCAGTGATTATGGGCACGGCCGTGGGCATGAGGCCTAATCCCCTTTGAAGAACACTACCTGAAATTGCTGATCACAGATTGAACGATAAATGTAGAGAAGGTGAGGGTTCATGTAGAGTGCCCCTTTAAATCGTAAGGCTGTAACATTGTGATTCTGCCCGTGGCATGTGACGTGAAAAACCTCATGCGTGCCCGGCTCCTGCCTCGGAGGTGGCACCTTTGGGCACATCCTGCACTGTGGGCGGTTACGTCACCTTTGCCTTGTATTGTAACACAAAAAAAATAAATATCTGGGTGTGAATGTGTTTGTGTTTGTCACAGTTTTGCTCGGTGACGGTTGTTATGTGGATACAAGGGCTGGGTCTACGTGTAGTGTCAGGCGGACAATGGAGGAGACAATTGACTTGTCTGGTGTCCCGGCAATAAGCGCCTCCATACACATCAATAGGAAACATCCCACAAATACAGGCGCCTGGTGCAGGCGTTCAGGTGCAATGGCCAATGGCATGGTGTCTTGTAATAGTGAACTTGGTGCGCGCTGTTTGTTGTGGAACTACAAGTGCCAGCATTCTAGATAAAGATTTCCCCATCCTATAAGAGGATCTCCGCCAGGGACGGTCAGGCTGGGACTTGTGGTTCTAGAGGATGAGATGCAAATGACTGTTACTATTTTGCAGTGGTGGAGAGGTGGTGATTGCACTCGGGGGGGGGGGCCCCCAGGGGCCGCTCTACAACATAAGAGGGCACCAGTATTATAACTGGAAGCTGTGAGTTGGGGGCGATCCTGGTTCACATTCTGCATTAGGCCTCTTGGGGCTTCACGTTACGTCTATGATTTCTGGGGCGCTGCTGGTGACTCCGCATACGTATTTCTTGCCTTGCTGTCGCCATAAAATGAACCCTGTGTTTTGCCGGTCAGCTGTTTTATGGCAGTCTGCGTCTGCTGCCCCATAGACTGGGAACAAGCGTCCCTTAAATAAAAGCTTGCCTGGAATTAACGGACTGATTAGCGAGGGATAAATTCCCCCCTGTCCTGCCTATAACGGCAGAGATCCTAATAAGAAGGTATTATATTGGGAGGGGGGGGGGTTATATTCAGTACAATTCTGCTATAACCGTATCCTCTGCTGAGGCGCCAGATTGTCGTGACATAATGAATTATCGTACATGGGGACCGGAGAGGTGACACGGACCTGCTGGGGAACCCCGGGGTGATGTGGAGTCAGTGAGGTTGTCTCGTGCTGGATTACTGACCTGTCCGGACTGTAAAGTGCCGGATTAAAGGAATTTGCTCCAAGTGGCTTTACTTTTACTGCAATAGGACCAATAATCTTCTCCATCGGTAGGGACTTGGAATGAATTATTAGGCTTTTGTAGTATTTATGGCGCGTCGATCAGCAGGGCCGTCACGTTCCCTTCATCTTCTGCACAGAATTGATACAAAGTATAAGATGAAGCTTCAGTTTGGACATTTGAGCGTCACGCGGCAGGACGGACTTCATTGGGTCAAGGATCTAATCACTGATACGATTTTGGCCAGTCCTAAGATGAACTGGAGATTTGTAGAAGCTGTGGCTCTCCCGCTGACTTCAAACTGCAACTCCCAGCATGCCTGCCCTGACAGCCACCTGTGGTGGAACTACAACTCCCGGCATGCCTGCCCTGACAGCCACCTGTGGTGGAACTACAGCTCCCGGCATGCCTGCCCTGACAGCCACCTGTGGTGGAACTACAGCTCCCGGCATGCCTGCCCTGACAGCCACCTGTGGTGGAACTACAGCTCCCGGCATGCCTGCCCTGACCGCCACCTGTGGTGGAACTACAGCTCCCGGCATGCCTGCCTTGACAGCCACCTGTGGTGGAACTACAGCTCCCGGCATGCCTGCCTTGACAGCCACCTGTGGTGGAACTACAGCTCCCGGCATGCCTGCCTTGACAGCCACCTGTGGTGGAACTACAGCTCCCGGCATGCCTGCCCTGACAGCCACCTGTGGTGGAACTACAACTCCCGGCATGCCTGCCCTGACAGCCACCTGTGGTGGAACTACAACTCCCGGCATGCCTGCCCTGACAGCCACCTGTGGTGGAACTACAGCTCCCGGCATGCCTGCCCTGACAGCGCGGTTGTGACTGACATCCTCCTCATCCGGGACATAACGACCTGTGTCTGTCAATCATTAATGTGACCAGTTCTGAAGTTGCGCTTGTTTCCGGTCTGTCACTCACCTCAGTGTAAATTGATCACAGGGACAATGACCCTGCACCTCGAGCGCCTCAGACCTGAAATAGTTTCCATAAGGTGATGTCATGAGCTGTTCGGTGATACTTCCTCCTATTTACAGATGTAGCAGAGCTGGATTTATGTTACAGTTGCATTTGTGCATTTCAATAGCTCACGGAGTTAATGGGGTTGTCAAGATTTGGGGAGGGCGGCAATTGGGAACAGTTGATGCTTAGCTTTCATAAAGTGGGGGGTCCACCTGCAAGAACAGCTATTTGTAGAGGGTAACACCAGCAGGACCCCTCCTCGGTCAGGTAGTTTCCAGAAGACCCTGATCAATAAGGAGTTATCTGTCCAAAGTGAATTATCAGAAGTTTTACCTGCAGCCTCTGGAAAATCACAGGTGACATTCATGATATCGATGAGCCCCACAACAAACCCTGCTGCATCTGCAAATATTCACTTATTAGTGTCTCAATTGAGGTCTGTTTTTCTGGTATTAATATTTGTGGTTCATGTCATTCAGCAGCGATACATCCCATATATTCAGTCTGTACGATCTCCGAGCTGTATGAACCTGTAATGTGGCGCCCATAGTGTTCCCTCTGTATGCTGCTGACTATATACAGAGACATATGGAGGTTTATCTCTGGTCCCTACAGAATCCCAACCGCTGGGTAACATCTGAGCTCTTGGGATTCGGTCCCTGGGCTCTTGGGGGGCTGCAGCTGTATGAATGTGCAGTGTTAGTTTACATAGCGCTCTCGTACTGCCGGTTCTGGGGTGGTCCATATACTCCGTGTCCATAGAGGCCTGCGACTGAATTAAGGGTCTATTCACATTGTGTTTGCAGTGTCCATTTGGCGAATGCATCCTGCACGTACGCCAAAAATACATATATTTTTTTTGTCCCGTTTTATAAAATATAGAGTAAATGCGATTTAATAGAGGGAACCAAAAAAAAAAAAAAAAAAGGATACAGCGTGGTACAGGGTTGTGTTTTTTTTTTTTTTTTTTTTTTTTTTTTTTTTTTTGTTTGGCGCTGATTTTGTCATGGAATCAGCACGGCCGGGAAGCAGAGGTGTTTTTTTTTCCCCAGGCTGCTTTTAGCCGCTCGTGAAGAGAAAAAAGCAGCATGTCCGTCCTTGGCGACGCTAGTTTCGGAGTGTTTTTCGCAGTGTTTCTTGCCCCCGATCAATGGCTGTGGGTGAAAATCGTGGCAAAAAAACGCAGGCAGGTCAAAATCTGAAGCAGATTCTTTCTGCTGGCAAAAAACTCTGTAAGCCGGGCCCAACGCTTCACGTGAATGTGAATAACGCCCATGTGTTGCGCATGGAAATCACGCGCAGCGCGCGGACCCATTGATTTCAAGAGACTCATTGATGCAGGAGTTTTCACACCGCGAGAGTCCCCGGCGGGAAACTCGCTGCATGTCCTATATTGGTGCATTGTCGCGCTCCTAGCCGCCCATTGAAGTCAATGGGTGCGTGAAAACCACGCACCGCACAGGGATGCACGCCCGTGTGCGGTACGTGATTTGCGCATCAATTCAATTAAAAATAAGCTAAAAAAAAAAATGTGCTTTGCGAGTGCGTGAATAGCTCGTGCCACTCGCAAAGCACGCTGATGCATAACGCAATACACGAACCAGATTCACGCGCGTCAATCTGATCCGCTCGTGTGACTGTAGCCTTAGGCCTTATTCACACGAACGTGTGACAGCCGTCAAAACCACGGCCGCCACACGGACCTATATAAATCAATGTGGCCTTTGTTTCAGCGGACTGTGTGAATGGTCCGTGAGAAAATAAGACCTGCGTCCCGCAGAGCACGGATGCACCTCGGAAGTGAAAAATAGCCATTTTTCACGTCTGAGATGCGCAGCGCTCGTGTGAATCCGGCCCTGGGTTACGCTCTGAGGCTGCTGTTTTGGGTCCTGGGACTGGCGGGACCCGTGGCCCTGTAGGTATAGGGCGGGTTGTGCTCCATCGGGCTGATGATCGGCGCTCGTCGTTTATGACTTTATTGCTGCCTTTTCCTGCTTCTCCTCAAAGATAAAAATAGAGAAAAAATTCTAGATAAAAATAATCTGCAGATAACGGTCGCCAACGCCTCGTTCACCTGCGCGGCTGCCGGAGAACACTGCGACCTGCATCATCATCATGGCCTTTCCTGCCGTGCGAAGAACTGTCGTGTCCACCATGCAGGGGAAGTAACCCAACTTTTCTAGACTTCTGAATGCCAAACCTGCCTAATTCTCCAGACGTTCTATTTCGGTGCAGATCGTGGATATTTGAGTTTGTGTGAAAGAGTTACGTTTATATATAATTAGTTCTCCCAAGAATAGCTAGTAGAGGATTCTCTTACGCGGGGGCGGAGCTCTTCGGGGGCGGAGCTTTATCCAACTGACACTATGTTGCCATGTAGCGGTTTGAAGAGCTTCTGCAGAGACCACGTGATGAGACGCCGGCTGCTCTGGGGGGTCCTCAGGGCATAACTTGGTAATATTTCACAGAAACCTATGATCCGATGTCATGTTCTGTCCTTGTACCAAAAAAAACGCAAAGATGTTCTCCAGGACTTCTCCTCAGAATAGACCATCAATGTCTGATTGTTGAGGTCTGACCCCTGTTGAGCAGCACAACAGACGAGCTACGGGACGCAATGCTCACAGCGCCACAGCCCCTTTATTGTGCTGATCAGCAGGGATCGGACCCCCCGATCCTGAGGACAGACCGTCCATGTTAACATCCGGGAAGCCCTTTAAAGCCCAGACTAGAAACCTGCGGGAGTAACACCATGATGGTGAAGGATAAACTAAGATCTAAGAACAAATGTTACCCAGAGGGGTCCGATGGCATCACAGGGGCAAGCTGTTACATGTGACCCCCCCCCCCCCCCCATTAGGTCGTACTAACATGCGATCCACCATGAATGCAAAGTGCGCTGATCGTAGCGCGTAAAATCACCATGGAGACCGGGCTTTCAGACGAGCGCACGCAGGACACCTGCTAATTTTTTTAAGACAAATGTGTCTGGATGATACCTGCGAGTGTTTTTTTGGGCCGGGTGCCTTTTATCACCTCCCATTGTTATTTTTGTGGTGTTTTTTCCCCTTTTGACCTCATGTGATTTTCATTTGCAGGGTTTTCTAGGAATCTTTCCTTTTTCCTTGCAGACGCCCCACCCCCACGAGCACGTGTACGATCGTCCTTTGTGAACGCGGCTTATAACTAAACTATCATCTGTCTACGATCACATGAAGCCGTGACTAAGCGAACCCCCTGATTGGTGTAAAAATAGCACAATCCTTACTGTAATCACCACAAACTCATATATTGCAGTCGGCAAAATTTTTTATAAAAATGGAGACGTTAAAAATAAATGGCACAATCCGAAATCAAATCCTCTGCAGAAATGAAGCCCTAGTGTAATTTCGCCACTTTTGTGTAGCGGTGATGTCACAGGAGTAACCGCAGAGGTTGAATCTCCTGAGCCCCGGCGCCGATTCTCCACCAGACACGGTCACGTACCATCCCACTGTGTGGGATCTGCAGATGTAGCAGAGTTGAGCTTGTCATTCTTATGGAAAAGCTGCAATGTTGAGTTGTAACAAACTTAACTCTGCTACATCTTCAGATACATGATGAAAGTGCAACGCTCCTTTGCATAGGAGGATCGCTCTGTCCTACGTTATTGGGCACTTGTCATGAAACCTCATCAGATCTGCGCACCGCTCATATGTAGCAGAGGGGACCACTGGACCCTCTAAAGCGCTTGGGGCCCAGATGTTACTGGAATCTTAGCACCCCTTATTTTTACATCTGTTTTAGCTAAAACCTGACCAGTAGATGTTAGGGCATGATGGGAGTTGTAGTTTCCCAACCACTGGGATTGATATATTACGGCGTCTATTGTCTCACGGTCATTCTGTTGACACTTCTACACGGATGACAAACTCTGCGATTTCTGAGCGAATGTGTGACAAAGGGCGGCATTGAGGAAGAGCCGTGTGATGACGGGGACACAATAATTCCAGGTGGAGGTGACTTCCTCGTCCCGCCCCCTTCTCGCGTCATATGCCGGCTGTGATTGACAGCTCTGCGGCCGAGCAGGATGGGGAGGAGAGACACCCCCTCCAGCCCCTGGGAACGCTGTGTGCTCGGAGCTGCGTGGGCCGCCATGCACAGACAAGTCTGGATATCGGCTCTGGTGTCAAATGTCAAAATCTAAAGCTGATAATTAGTGAGATTGGAAACCTCCCTGACGCGTTTCACGCCGACTCTTCCCCATGTATCTAGAAGAGATTACAGGACGGTGAAGTGAATTTTGGAATTGCACAATAAGCAATAATATCAGAATAGTAATGATCCAATAATCTCTGGAGGGCTGCGGTGGGGTTCAGGTTCTCCACGGCCACGATTTATGGTTTGTTTGGATTCAGTTCCTGGGTTCCCCTGACCGACAGCTCAGACGAAACCCATGAACGGAGTCCTGACGCAGATGTGAACGAAGCTTACGCTGTATAGTCAGGACTCCAGACTGATCAATTTTACCTGCACTGATCCATTGTAGCAAACGATCAGGACAGGAGAGAGATTTGTGCTGCTGAGGTGTTTCTCAGAGTATTGCGTGGACTGGATACAATAGTAGCAAACCCTCAGCTGTGAGAAGTACTAGGTCATGTTCATATCCCGTTTGTGATGAACGCTTAACGTGTATGCTGGAAAAAGCTCCCGGCGTGTGTGCGAAGCGTGTACATGGGGTTCTGTTAACCCAATAGAGGCCAAAATAATGTCCTTCGTCGGGCTAGTAAGTCGCAAAAAAAAAGTGTGGCGAAGTTTAGATTACGATATTCCTTACAACTGTATACACAAACAATTGAACTCTACCATATACTTTAAAACATTGTTTACAATGAAAGCTTGTGGGCGATTTGTCCCACTGTGTAGTAGAGTTTCCCAATCTTTTCAGGCTCGAGGCACCCCTGGGAAAAAAAAATGTCCTCGGGGCACCCCTACCAAAAATTGATTACAAAAAGAGAAAAAAACGGCTAAAAAGAAGCACTACAGTCCTAGGGTGTGTTCACACCATTTTTTTTGTAAGGCAGAAAAAAAATCTGGATCATTTTCAGGCAAGTTTTGAATTGACGCTTTTTCTTTGTGTTTTTTTGTGGTGGGTTTTGTTTTTTTCCCCCCACTTTTATGCCCTTGTAGTGAATGCAAGAGACGCAGGCAAAAAAGCACCAAACGAGCGCCGCAGGTATTCTCTGCCTCCTATTAATTTCAATGGGAGGTCAGAGGTGGAAACCACTTGAAGACATCAGCCGCCCCTCCCCCACTCGCGGTAAAATGACAATCAGCCCCTCCCCCACTCGCGGTAAAATGACCATCAGCCCCTCCAATCGCGGTAAAACAACCATCACAGACTGTGCTTACTCTTGGGGAAGGAATAAATAAGGAGGTATAAGAGGAGAGAATGAAAACTCCAAGCATGTCCAGGCTGTTATTATGGGATATCAGAGGACATTACAGGGAGGAGTCTAAGAACTACAACTCCCAGCATTCCCCTGGCTCCAGTTCTCACTCAATTGCTGAAAGACTATTTAATAAATACTTGCCCTGCCCAGGTCCGCAGCGTTGGCTCCTCTCTCTTCGTCAGGATCTAGTGGGAAGTATTTGCAGCAGACGTGCGCGCGTAACGTCTGATACAAGGATAGTTGGAGTAAGCGTCGGGGGCGGAGCTTTAGCAGACGTGCGTGTGTCACATCGGCTACCAGCAAAAGTTTTTTTGCAGGGGCTGATCGGCTGGATGGTTCCCATGGCACCCCGGTTGGGAACCACTGGCATAGCAGGATACATCGCAGTCCTCCTTCAGATCTAGGTCTGGAGCTTTTCTTTCATATACATCAAAGAAAGGGCAAGAACGGCAAGAAAGGGCCTTGGGTCTGTACAGGTTTTCTACATGGAAACAAAAATGTTCCTATTCACTGACAGCAAGCACGTATCTTGAAAATGGGGAATTGACATACAAAGTATAATAGAAAGCTGCAGAACTTGACATTCTACAATGATGAAGCTTTTTCTGGTCCGGTTTCCTAGCTGCTGTCCGTGTCCCGGCGTGACCCCGGCCTTGTCTCTCTTCATTTGGGATGATCAGCGTCTCGCTGGCCTGTGTTACTCTGCAGTGTCTCATCTATGTGACGGCCGCTTATCACAGATCAGGCTCATTCCGATCACCTCACCCTTCAATTATTCCTCTCACTTTGCTGCACACGATGAGACCCACGAGCTCAGGGGGAGGGCAAATAATGGGGCGCTGGTGGCCGATATCCAGGTTTTTATTAGCGATGATGATGATCTGCAGATATCGTCAAATTATTCAAGAAACTTTCATCTGAATCCAACAATTGAAACTGCCGTGAGGAGCAGCAAATATCCAAATCTACCGTTTTCTAGGGGAAAGGCGGCCGTGCGCTCCTACCGCTGCCGGTCACTTGATTGTACTCTATAATTATTCTGTCCTTGCTGTAACAATCTCTCCATGTCCGGACCTCCTGAGTTTATGCTTATACACAGCAGAAAACCTGAACAAGCTGGTCTGCAGTGTAAAGTATGGGGGTGAGACGAAGCAGCAGCCTTAGACCCAAGTAGAATTCTGCTTTAAACTTTGCTGGCAAATTTACAGGTTCTCCGCTTTGGACAATCCCTACTTGTTAAGGGGGGATCTCCAGCGTTCATAACGCTCGTTTCCAATAATTACCCTGTGTAAACGGGGGAACGATCAGCAGAGGAACAAGAAAACACGATCATCTTCTGGTCGTCTCGTTTAAAAAAAAAAAGTGAAATAATATCGGTGTCGGCAGCGCATCTTGGTGTGTAAACAGAGAGACGCGCTGCCGATATGATGATGATGATGGGGACGGGCAAAAATGTAAAAATATTTATCCTGTAGTTTCCCGTTGTTTTCAGTGTTTTGTTCAATGAACATGAAATAGAAAAACTATAGACCCCCCCCCACGTTACCTGGATGTTCATACTTTCTCTCCCCAGCACCTCACCGGACCCTCCATGAGGTTTCCATTCACTAACAACAAGCAAAGATCTTGAAAGTGATGAGAAATGAAACCAAAAAGTATATTCTAAAGTTCTTTATACAGTGATTAAGCTTGTTGACAGTCTGGGCGGCCCGTTGTTGGGCCCCGTTCACATGGCGTTTGTGCTATCCGCCGGGCGTACACGTTTTTCAACACTAAAAAAGTAATAAAACGTACGGCTCTGCGTATACACGGACTATGATGGGTCAGACGTACACCAAAGTAGCATCCGTTTGGTCTGTTTGTCATGGTTTACTTTGGGCTACTGTTTTTGGAAAGTACTGAGAAGCGGAGCCTGCCGCGCTATTCTGTACCTCCAAAAATGGCATACGCCACGTAACAATTTTTTTTAAGCTTTGATCTCAATGGACGACGTACACAAACCTAATGCAATACCTCTGCATCTGTTTACATACAGTAAATCCGGTTTTTGTGTTTTTTTTTTCTGTCAGTGTTCACTTAAAAAAAAAAACGGCATACTTTTTTTTAGTTATGAAAATGGACAGAAACTTATACCGCCGTGAACCCACTATAAAAAACAGACAAAATGGTACACGTTTTTTTTGTTTTTTTTTTAAAAAAAAAAACTTCTATGCTCGGCGGAGAGCACAATTATGTGAATGGGGCCTTAATCGTACCATTCCCGGAACATCCGGGTGACTGCCTGAAAAAGGAGACTTTCTTTTTCCAGGGTCCATTGGTGGTTCAGTGACGAAACAATAGTCCCTACTGCCAGCAGGTGAAGGGATACTGTGGCTGGCGCTAGGCTTGGGGGCACCGTGGCTGGCGCTAGGCTTGGGGGCACCGTGGCTGGCGATAGGCTTGGAGGCACAGTGACTGGCGCTAGGCTTGGGGCACCGTGGCTGGCGCTAGGCTTGGAGGCACAGTGACTGGCGCTAGGCTTGGGGGCACCGTGGCTGGCGCTAGGCTTGGGGGCACCGTGGCTGGCGCTTCTGTTTCAAAGGCATTACATTGGGGGTGTGGCCTATGTTAAGGGGGCGGGGCAAATGTCTAAAAGTTTGTACACACTTTGTCTCCCTGAAATAATTTATGATACATAACCCAATGTGTTTCTATGTCGTCTTTCTGTCATTGAAGCGCTGAATAAGCTGTAATTCTGTGTCCTCTCAGGTTGTGAATCGCTGTGAAGATGGAGGTTCTCTCAGCATGGGGGCAGCGCTATCAGGAATTCATGAAGGGAGCAGGTACAGTACGCTACACATCACTATACGGCCGCGAGATCACCCTATTCTGGCACGCGGTTAAAATCATGTAAGCCGCCATGTCCTAGGATTCTGGGAGAGCTGGGTGACAGCCATTACAGATCCCGCCTGGGTTTCCACCCATCTTTCCCAGATTCCTGAATGGCAAGTCTGTCTAGTTGTGCACCCATACATTCCCCCACCCTCTTTACCATGGGAGACCCAGCTTTTCTAGAATCCTGAACGGTCCATCTATAAATTGTTACGAGGCAGAACCCACACTATATCTGTAAACCTCGTCTGCTCTTAGTTGTGTTCAGTGGAGATGCAAATCCTATGGAGAGTTGTAGACACAGAATTATACAAATGAAGAGATGTTGGCATCCTACGACCCGATCACCTGTCCGCTCTGTGCCAGGCCCCCCCCCCCCGGCTGCCAGCCATATGCATGGGTTCCTATAACCATCCTCCCCGCCTCTCTAATTATGGCTGTTGCCGCTTCTCGTAGACCGCCATCGATGTCGAGTCTTGAGAGCCGGTAATTACCTCCTACTCGGTCGCCGGCAGTCTTTATATATTCCGCTGCGCTGCAGTTCAATGATGTTTTCCGACGTTTAACCCTTCATGCGTCATCCTGTAATGGTTTTGTCTCCCCTTAGATCCCAGAATAGGACATTACCCCCTGATGCACTCCCCGTTCCTGCCGGGGGCCATCCTGCTGGGTTACGTCTACTTCGTTCTATCTCTGGGGCCAAGAATAATGGCCAACCGAAAGCCCTTTGACCTCAAGCCATTGATGGTGGTCTATAATTTCAGTCTGGTCGCCCTGTCGGCTTATATCGTATACGAGGTGAGTTGGCTCTTGCGGGTTCGGTGCGGAGTTTGCCACTTTCTAGGCTCCACGTATGATAATTGCTTACATGTAGATGAATTGAGCGATGAAAAGTTCTAGAACTTGGACAAGTTTATTAGGAGGCGCCGCCTATTCATATATTTGTTGCATCTTTGGGTGTCTGCGCCACTGAGTGAAATCTACGTCCGCCAGGAGCTGGTATAGGATTCCGCTATAATTTACGGCAGTTTCTGGCATAAATTATAGTAAATGTGTCGGGACACCGATGGCCACACCCCTTCTGTTAAGCTCCACACACTTTTTTGGAAAAGAGGCGAAAGTGTCGGAAACCGTTAGTCGCAAGTTTTTCGACTTCTCTACGCCAGAAAACTGGCATTGAAAAGTTGTCAAATTCTCCCCTTTGTGTTTCAATTCCTCAAGATCTCTGCTTTCTTCTTCTTCATCAGTGAATGGGAACATTTTGTGTTTGCTACAATTGTATCCAGTTTAGACAATCCTCTGTGGTCTCTAGACTGATACATTGCAACAAACTATCAGGATAAGGCTTCGTTGGCCTCTGCTTTAGAGTTCCGTCAGAGCTTCCCGTCAGAACGGGACCCTGACTGAAAGAAACTATAGGCTTCCGTTTACGTCAACATTGATTTCAATGGTGAAGGATCCAGTGACAATTGTTTGTGTCAGTCGTGCAAGGGTTCCGTCCTTTTGACGGAATGAATAGCGTAGTTGACTGCTGATGTGTTTAGCTCACAGAGGACTGTCTACACTGGATACTATTGTAACAAACCCTCAGCTGTGAGAAGTATTAGGTATTCCATTCACTGACTGCAAGCAGTGGAATTTGGAACTGTACATAATAGAAACCCTGAAGTATATTGAATGAAGTTATATTACACAAGGATTATGCTGTGGATCCGGTCCACAGCTCCGATTAGATCTCTCCACCAGGAAGGTTATAATTACTGCGGAGGATGTGACAGCATGCAGACCTGGTCGTTATCAAGCTGCGATCACATTTACAGCGGCCATAAAGCGATAACGGCGCCGGTGCTGAAACGTCATTGTGCATTAATTTATCTCGTCTTTTGGCGCAGTTCCTCATGTCGGGCTGGTTGACCGGATACACCTGGCGTTGCGACCCTGTGGACGTCTCCGATTCGCCAATGGCTCTAAGGGTGAGTGAGTCGTGTGTGTGCGCTGCCTGGCACGGCGCCAACTATTGATCATCAGCAGGTGAGAACTCCAGAAAATCCATAGTCACATAGTGACACTAACTGCCTCCCCACCCCCCCCCCCCCCCCCTCCGGAGACGGTGCCGCCTGCCGCCACCTGCTGGACTTTGCTCTATAAACACTGTGAGATGTTCGCCGTTATCTCCGATTATCTCTGTTCCTTTCATTACCAGCCATAGTAACCGGTACCAGGACACCCCCTCCCTGCTCTGCGGAGACTGGAAATCTCACGTTATAAATCATGGGGGAGATTTACTGCTCAAAATATGCCAAATAAAATGGATTACATGACGAGCAGCGGAAAGGGACCCTAACCCCCCCCCCCCCGTCCTGCCGACGTAATCCGATGGTTCTCAGAATGGACTGCGGTGAAGGATCCTTTTAATGTCCAGTCACCGCGCAGTGTCCTAATGTGCTCTGGTAGGGATTGCCGGGTCATGCTGAGACTTCTAGTCCCCCCAACATCCACAAAGCTTTGGGTTACTGCAGCGATAGGAGTGGCCGGGCCGATGACGTCACATTCATTTGGTTCTTCCTGTTTTCTTCTCTTTAGATGGTCCAAGTCGCGTGGCTCTTTCTGTTCTCCAAGTTTATTGAACTTCTTGATACGGTAAGTACCGCGCTATTAACCTATTGGAAGTGATACAAAATCTGTCGTCTTAGAGGTGGATCACACCGGAGGCGGCTTCCAATCCTTATTCCTAGAGATGCAGAAGAAAGGGGTGAAATTGGTTGCAGAATAACGGCCGTCACCTTTATGTGATCATTAGAGAGGTCTGAAAAAAGGCAAAAAAAACTTGGTGTTTTTTTTGTTGTGATCACAGAAACGCTAAAGTGTTAAAGTCCAGGGATATTAATGCTGGGAGTTGTAGTTGCAGGTCCCTGAGATGGATATTAATGCTGGAAGTTGTAGTTGCAGGTCCCTGAGATAAGGATATTAATGCTGGGAGTTGTAGTTGTAGCTGCAGCAGGTCCCTGAGATAAGGATATTAATGCTGGGAGTTGTAGTTGTAGCGGCAGCAGGTCCCTGAGACAAGGCTATTAATGCTGGGAGTTGTAGTTGTAGCTGCAGCAGGTCCCTGAGATAAGGATATTAATGCTGGGAGTTGTAGTTGTAGCGGCAGCAGGTCCATGAGATGGATATTAATGCTGGGAGTTGTAGTTGTAGCGGCAGCAGGTCCCTGAGATAAGGCTATTAATGCTGGGCGTTGTAGTTGTAGCGGCAGCAGGTCCCTGAGATAAGGCTATTAATGCTGGGCGTTGTAGTTGTAGCGGCAGCAGGTCCCTGAGATAAGGCTATTAATGCTGGGAGTTGTAGTTGTAGCGGCAGCAGGTCCCTGAGATAAGGCTATTAATGCTGGGCGTTGTAGTTGTAGCGGCAGCAGGTCCCTGAGATAAGGCTATTAATGCTGGGAGTTGTAGTTGTAGCTGCAGCAGGTCCCTGAGATAAGGCTATTATTGCTGGGAGTTGTAGCGGCAGCAGGTCCCTGAGATAAGGCTATTATTGCTGGGAGTTGTAGTTGTAGCTGCAGCAGGTCCCTGAGATAAGGCTATTATTGCTGGGAGTTGTAGCGGCAGCAGGTCCCTGAGATAAGGCTATTATTGCTGGGAGTTGTAGTTGTAGCGGCAGCAGGTCCCTGAGATGGATTTTAATGCTGGGAGTTGTAGTTGTAGCTGCAGCAGGTCCCTGAGATAAGGCTATTAATGCTGGGAGTTGTAGTTGTAGCGGCAGCAGGTCCCTGAGATGGATATTAATGCTGGGAGTTGTAGTTGTAGCTGCAGCAGGTCCCTGAGATAAGGCTATTAATGCTGGGAGTTGTAGTTGTAGCGGCAGCAGGTTGCATCACTGTAATAGGTGCTTGACTGATGCCCAGGGCAGGACTTGCGGTCTCTGGTCCATGGGCCGTTGTGTGCCCCTGATCCCGGGCAGTCTCCTCCATACTGCTGTTCACCCGGTAGAGGCGAATGCGCTTGTCACGTATTGTCTTCTACGAGGAGGATGGGGGTTCTGTAAGTCCCTTATGGGCCTATTTCAGCTGTTCTAAAACGACAAAGAACCCAATAAACCCGCCGGTTCTGCGCCGCCGCTGATCTTGGGAGCCGTTGCTCTTCCGTGCAGTAACAGATGATTCTCGGCTCCGCTTCTCAGTCTGTCTCTCTTTGTGCCGCAGGTTTTCTTTGTTCTGAGGAAGAAGAACGGTCAGATCACATTCCTGCACATCTTCCATCATTCCGTTCTGCCCTGGAGCTGGTGGTGGGGAGTGAAGTTCGGCCCAGGTGAGGACCCCAGAAGTCCATCTTAATCTTGCGAGTTTATCTCTGTTCTCCTGACTGATCTTTCTCTCCAGGTGGTATGGGATCGTTCCACGCCATGATCAATTCCCTGGTCCACGTCATCATGTACTTCTATTACGGGCTCTCCGCTGCCGGGCCGCAGTTCCAGAAGTATCTGTGGTGGAAGAAACACATGACCGCCATTCAGCTGGTAAGAGCGCGGATACTTATAGGATTGTACAGCCGGCACCACATGAGCTCATTGGATCAGCCGCGTCCCCTTCTCCAAGTCACCACCTTCTTTTTTTGCTTCCCAGATCCAGTTTGTCCTGGTCTCCATCCACATTACTCAGTATTACTTCATGTCCTCCTGCGACTACCAGTACCCCATCTTCATCCACCTCATCTGGATCTACGGCACCGTCTTCTTCGTCCTATTCTCCAATTTCTGGTACCAGGCCTACACCAAAGGACGACGTCTCCCCAAATCCAGCGTCACCTCCAACGGAGCCGCGCACCAGAACGGCAAGGCCAAGAACGGCAAAGCCAAGAAAAACTAAACCTCTACAAGACCGACGTCTGAGATCTCCGGGAACCGGTCACAGGTGAAAATGTGGGAATATTTTTTTTTTTTAATAATAATTTTTCTTAAAACGAGAAGCCCAGCTGTGTAATGGCCAATACAAACTGCCAAACTGGTTTCCGACTTCATCCTGGGGGCTTACACCAGCCAAAAAAAAAAAATATTAAGTGCCTAAAGAGACTGTATGAAGCGAGTGTGTCTGAGTCCCTACGTCCTCCCCATGGTCCCTTGTCTTAGCCGAGCTCCCTGTTCTCCAGCGCCGAGCGGCTCTCCAGAGTACGTTTCAAAAAGAAAACGGTCCGGCTCGTTCCAAAAAGTTCCCCCTTTGACTTTCTCTACTCTGTACTGTAGTCCCGCGACCATCACCAAGAATCGGGATTCCTTTGCATCACATTCCAGTGAATCTCCTCCCCCGGTGCCGTGCCGGGCGGCCGCTCCTCCTGACTCCAGTCTCCCGGCCTCGCCCTTTTATTTTTGTTTGTTTTTGCACTGGTTCAGACATCTGTACCCAGTTTGTTAAAGGTGCAGGAATCCTGAAATACTTGAATATCGGGACGTTTGTCTTTTTACCTTTTTCTAGGTCATTTTTGAAGGAGACGACAGTATTTTTGTGATTTATGGGATTTTTTTTAAAAAATGTTTTAGGCTAAATTTCAATTAATTTGCCTGATTTGAAGGAGGAGGAGGGGGAGGGGTGTTGTTTGCTCTTTCACTCACATTCACTTTCCCATTCACCCCCGTGTCCCGTCCATACTGTTCTTCCTGGTCCCTGTCACTGATTTCTATATATAACACTGTAATTCTGTTATCCGCTGCCTCGGGGGCAGACTGGCAGCAGGGAAAGCCCTTTGGCAGCAGAGGCCGGTTTGCTATTATCACTTTGTAATTGTAAAAATTCTGCAGCCCCCCCCCCCCAAGAAACTAAGGAGGGTTTTAATATTTGACGCTGGCGGCCTGGAGAAGCGCTGCCGGGCTGGGATCTCCTCCTCATAACTTATCCGCAAGTCTGCCAGAATATTTATCAGTTTTGTGTAATACTGTTAATAAAAAAAAAAAAGACTTATTGCACATTGTTTAATTCCAAAGCTAAATTTGTTGTAGATAATACTGCGCCTCGGGTGGGGGGAGGGTCTCGGGCGGTAATGTACTATGCAGACAAGACCCCCTGAACGGCGTGAACCACATTATAATGATATCCCTCGGTCTGATTATACGACCCCCATGTTCCCAGAGCAGAGAGTGCCGAGCCTTGAAGGAAAAAAAACGGACCAGCCGCGAAGACGAAGGCGTAATCCATATACCAGGACTTGGATCATAGGTGGTCTGCAATCTGCAGCTCTCTGGGTATTGTTAAACTACAACTCCCAGCATGCCCTGACAGCCGCAGCGCCGCTGCAAAACATCCGAAAAGCCACCGGTCCAGACCACTCGTCCAGGTCCTTCACTGGCCAAACTGCCTTAAAGGGGTAGTACACGTTTCTGAGAGGAAACAACCATTCTCGACAGATGAAAGTGCTTTATCTTCCTCGCTGCGGAGACGGTAACCTGGGGACTTCTTGTCGGCCGTGACGTGACCACAGCTGATCGCACTGATCGTAACTCTCCTGCCGTCAGGGAAATTGGCCCATCCATATGTCCTTTTGACTTTTAGGGGTAGCAAAATAAAGTTAGTTTGTTTTTTCCTCAGATGCGCGACTGGCGATTTTGTCTTCTAACAAATATAAGGGTCTATTAACACCGCGTCTGCAGTGTCCAATCAGCGAATACCCCGGGAAAAGCTCCTTGCGCATAGGCCAAAAGTATTTATGGGCCCCGTTTCACCCAACGGATGCCAAGAGTGTCCTTTTGGCATCGGTCGGGCTGGTATGGCTTCTATTAAGCTGTATGAAATAACAACGGACTGCGCTATTCCATACACATGTATCTGGTAAAAAAAAAAACGTATAAAGTGCGGTTTCCCCTTCATTTTTTTAATTATTTTTTTTAAGCAATGGAAGGCCATGTACGTTGTATACAGGGGCACAGGTTGGGAGGATCTGGATGTGTAGCGCCGCTGGACGCTGCTAGCCCAGTGTGAATAGATCCCAATACAGATTGTTCACATTTTAAAAGGCAAAATAAAAAATATATATAATTATTACAAGTTGATCATTTCCTTTTATTTTATTTCTAAATTTCATGATTTACTGCAAGATACTGGGTAGTAAAAAGTGAGCGGACGAGGAGATTATAATCCACCAAACCAGGAAGAAACCGCAGCCAATTAATTTACTGATTGTCATTGCGCCCCAATAACTTTCCCAGTGACACAGAGGGAATATACTGATGATATCTTTCCCTTCAGCCCTTTAAGAGGCATCGGTGTAACTGACCGACGTGTTGGTGGGAGAAAAATTCCTCTAATTCAAACTGATTGCCAGCAAGGAAGGTTACCTTTATATGACATGCTCACCTCTGACTTTACAGTTGATTCACTGTGTAAATACATTACTTATCATATACTAATCCTGTATTGTACGCCAGAGGTGTGTCACTGTGTACATACATTACTTATCCTGTACTGATCCTGAGTTACATCCTGTATTATGCTCCAGAGCTGCACTCACTATTCTGCTGGTGTGGTCACTGTGTACATACATTACATTACTAATCCTGTACTGATCCTGAGTTACATCCTGTATTATACTCCAGAGCTGCACTCACTATTCTGCTGGTGGAGTCACTGTGTACATACATTACATTACTTATCCTGTACTGATCCTGAGTTACATCCTGTATTATACTCCAGAGCTGCACTCACTATTCTGCTGGTGGAGTCACTGTGTACATACATTACATTACTAATCCTGTACTGATCCTGAGTTACATCCTGTATTATACTCCAGAGCTGCACTCACTATTCTGCTGGTGGAGTCACTGTGTACATACATTACTAATCCTGAGTTACATCCTGTATTATACTCCAGAGCTGCACTCACTATTCTGCTGGTGGAGTCACTGTGTACATACATTACATTACTAATCCTGTACTGATCCTGAGTTACATCCTGTATTATACTCCAGAGCTGCACTCACTATTCTGCTGGTGGAGTCACTGTGTACATACATTACATTACTAATCCTGTACTGATCCTGAGTTACATCCTGTATTATACTCCAGAGCTGCACTCACTATTCTGCTGGTGGAGTCACTGTGTACACACATACATTACTTCTCCTGTACTGATCCTGAGTTACATCCTGTATTATACTCCAGAGCTGCACTCACTATTCTGCTGGTGGAGTCACTGTGTACATACATTACTTATTCTGTACTGATCCTGAGTTACATCCTGTATTATACTCCGGAGCTGCACTCACTATTCTGCTGGTGGAGTCACTGTGTATATACATTACATTACTAATCCTGTACTGATCCTGAGTTACATCCTGTATTATACTCCAGAGCTGCACTCACTATTCTGCTGGTGGAGTCACTGTGTACATACATTACATTACTTATCCTGCACTGATCCTGAGTTATATCCTGTATTATACTCCAGAGCTGCACTCACTATTCTGCTGGTGGAGTCACTGTGTACACACATACATTACTAATCCTGTACTGATCCTGAGTTACATCCTGTATTATACTCCAGAGCTGCACTCACTATTCTGCTGGTGGAGTCACTGTGTACATACATTACATTACTTATCCTGCACTGATCCTGAGTTATATCCTGTATTATACTCCAGACCTGCACTCACTATTCTGCTGGTGGAGTCACTGTGTACATACATTACATTACTTATCCTGTACTGATCCTGAGTTACATCCTATATTATACTCCAGAGCTGCACTCACTATTCTGCTGGTGGAGTCACTGTGTACATACATACATTACTTATCCTGTACTGATCCTGAGTTACATCCTGTATTATACTCCAGAGCTGCACTCACTATTCTGCTGGTGGAGTCACTGTGTATATACATTACATTACTTATCCTGTACTGATCCTGAGTTACATCCTGCATTATACTCCAGAGCTGCACTCACTATTCTGCTGGTGGAGTCACTGTGTACATACATTACTTATCCTGTACTGATCCTGAGTTACATCTTGTATTATACTCCAGAGCTGCACTCACTATTCTGCTGGTGGAGTCACTGTGTACATACATTACATTACTTATCCTGTACTGATCCTGAGTTACATCCTGTATTATACTCCAGAGCTGCACTCACTATTCTGCTGGTGGAGTCACTGTGTACATACATTACATTACTGATCCTGGGCTGGTGGAGTAGATGGATAAATAAATAAAAATCCCAAATGAAAAAACAACTTTTTCCCTTTTATAAAATACTTTTAATATTAAAACATTACACATTTTTGGTATCGCTGCGTCCGTAATGATTCCACCTATAAAGCTATTGTTATTTAACCCGCACGGTGAACGCCATAAAAAACAATGCCAGAGTTGCTGTTTTCTGTTCATATTGCCTTCCAAAAAAATTGGAATGATACCAATAAAAACTGGACGTCGCCCTGCAAAAAAGAGCCCTCATACTGCTGCATCGGTGAAAAAATGGCTTTTAAAACATGGCAAATAAGCAAATAATTTTGAAAAAAAAAGTGTTTTTACTGTGTAAAAGTAGTAAAACATATCTATATAAATTTGGTTTCGCCACAATTGTAAAGACCCGCTGAATAAAGTTGTTATTTATAGCACATGGTAAACAGCGTAAATCTAAGACGCAAAAAAAAGTGATGACATTTTTATTTTTTTTCCACCAAAAAAGTTAATCAATAAATTATATGTACCCCAAAATGGTGCTATAAAAATAAAAGTCCTGCAAAGAACAAGACCTTATCCAGCGATGTCGATGCAAAAATCAAAAAAGTTATAAATCTTTGAATGCGACGATGGAAAAACTTAAAAAAACAAAACGTCATTAAGGTTTAAAATAGGCTGGTCATTAAGGGGTTAAGTGCGCTCAGGAGAGGAGACACACGGGCAGAAGATCGACCCGTCAGTGCGCTACAATGACGGATTTAACTGGGAGCAGGACAGAACATATGTGTAAAATAAGGACGCTTTATATCACGATGGGTCTTAAGAGCCACCTGTGTTGTTATGGAGGATCTCTGCCTCGTGCCGGTTCTCTACCCTGCGCCGTCTTTTTGCCGTCCCGGTCTGAATATTGAGGTTTTTATTTGAAATATTGGTGTATAGTCCATAGCCATTCTAAGCTGAATGTCCCTGCGCTCGTCAGATGGCAGAAGTTACGGCTTCAGTCCTCGCGAGTACCGGTGTGGGAGACTGGCTGGGAATCCGCTGCGCTGTTGACCTTAAAAAAAAAATAAATACAAAATTGGTGTACTAGCACCTCTAGTGGTCACAGCATGAAACACGGCTAAGATAAAATGCAGAAAAACTAAATAATGCCCCATGCACACGGGTGTAGTTTTTATCCTTAATTACGGATGAAATCGCGGACCTATTCATTCCTATTGGTCACGGGCACCTTTCCGTATATTTACAGATGTGTGTCCGGGCCGTAGAAATGATCTGCAAAATATATAACTATTCTTGTCCACGATTGCGGCACAAACTCGCCCATAGATGTGAACGGCTGTGAATGTGTATCCGGAGCTGCTGGGTCTGTATTTACGGACAGTAAAAAATATTAGTCGTGTGCATGAAACCGTGGGCTATAGACCCAGATGACTAGTAAGGCCTTTTTTACACGGACCGATGATCAGGTGATCGAGCGCTCATATGAACGCCCGTTCGCGATTATCTTCCCGTGAGTAAACGTTAGTTTGCTGGTTGATCGCGCCTTTTCTGTGCATATTGAAATCCTCGGCTGTCGGCTGCACATCGCGCTACCAACCATAAGGAAACTACGTGGATTAACGATCAATTAGGCGCATAGTACCGATGATTAATGCAGCTGAAGGAGCGCCGATCAACTTGCTATATTGTCATTCGGCACTTGTTAGTCCCGGGCTACACCGAGACTTTGTGTAGCGCTACTGATTGATCTCAACTATTGAGCTGCTGTCCAATTAATTACAGTGAGTTGCATGTGATCGTGTGGACTGTCGCGGTCACTCAAGAGTTCAAATCAATCAGTAGCGCTACAAAAAGTCTAGGTCCATCCCTGGCCTTAAGGTTCTCTTACTGGGCCCGTCCAAACGAGCGCCGATCGTGTGCCCCTTTCACAAGGAACCAGTATGAGGATGAGCGATCGTTACGCAGATTGATCGCTCCCATTATGTCGGCCGCACGTCTCCCTGTTTACACACCAAGATGTGCTGCCGACGACTATAATAGTTTTAATTTTTAAAACGATACGATCAGCAGATGAACGAGCGTTTGCCCGATAATTGGCGGGTGTTTAGGTTTCATGCACGCGACCGTAGTGTTATTTACTAAATACGTAGCCGTAGTCATCCGCATATCTCGCACGCGGTCTGCGAATACGGTCCATAGCGCATCTGTAAAAACAAAAAAAAGCTACAAGTGATGTCACCAACATGTCCCAACCCCTTGTAAAGGTCACGTGATCACTCCATTTTCTTTGGAAATCCCCTGCCGTCACATAGCAACACTTCTGGAATTACGGACAGCTATGGATGCACATCCATAGCAGCCCGCAATTTTGCACGCGCCCATAGGCTTCTTGGGGGCGAGTGCGCGCTGTAATTGCGGACAGGAATAGGACACGTTCTGTACTCTGGATCATTTCACGTCACGGACACACATCCGTAAATATACAGAAAGGCGTCCGCGGCCAATAGAAATGAATAGGTCTGCAAATTTTCTGTAATAACGGATTTGTAATTACAGATAAAATCTATGGTCGGGGGCAGAAAATCTGCTGCTGTAAAAGGATCTTCAGGCCAAAATCACACACGTAATTTTGATGCAATTTTTTTAGCCAAAGCCAGAAGTGGATCCAAAAAGGAAGGGACGGAATAAAGAAACGACTGATCCATCTCCTTTTCTTTTGTCTCCACTCCTTTGTTCGGCTCAAAAAACTGAGCCAAAACCTGCATCAAAACTGCGTGTGTGATCCTGGCCTAAGGTGAATTCACATACAGCAGATTTGTTGCAGAAATTTCCACGACTGTCCCATTTACCTGACTGGCTTGCATGCCCCTTCTGTAGAAACCATTCATTCAGATCTATGGAACGGCTTAAAAGGAAAGTGTCGCTAGAAATTATTATTTATTTTTTTAGTTAAACAATCATTATTTGAGTGATTACACATTGTTTTAATTTTTTCACAAGTCAGGAAATATTTTAAATGAGATTCTAATTTATAACATTTCCATGTGCTGGCCACTAGAGGGAGCAGTTCCCAAAATTGCAGCATTGGTCAATGTGGTAAAGCAGAAGGAGGGGGTTGAATCTTCAAACCTCCTACACGGTGTGCTGCCATTTTCTAAGCGACTGCACAGCGTAGGAGGATTAGATACAGGGCTCAACAGACAGTATAACACTAACATACACGCACATCATACACACATCACATACACGAACATAACTTACCCGCTGCCGCCTCCGCTCCTATTCCTTGTGCCTGAACATATGGCCAGAAGTCGTCATCTTACTGTCCAGCAGCAGCTTCCGGTCCTCATGAAAATGGCGCTGGATTTCGCTCTGCTAACTGGCTTCGTCTTGGTCTGTGTGGGAGCGGCGCATGCGCCGTTCCTACACAGACGGCGTACGCTGCATTGGATGGAACGGCTCCCGTTCGCATTCTCTATGGGGTTGTATGTGCCGTATTCCATCTCTGTATATGTCGTTAATCGACACATACAGAGATGGAAAAAGTAGAACACAAATAGATAAGTTATTTTTTTTATCATGCTAAAAGCAATATGATAAAAAAAAAAATATTTCATGACACCTTCCCTTTAAGGGCGTGTTCACACGGCAGAAAAATACAAGGCTGATTTCAAGAGAAAACATCCTGTAAATGTGGGTGGTTTTGGAGCTGATTTTGTGGTGGGAATGGAAAATCCGTTTAAAAAAATGCCTCACGAAGTGACATGCGACTTTATTTTGATAATAAGTTTTTATTGAACCAATACGCATTATAACATCTGAATCCACAAGATTCACGACCTATTATTCAAGTAGATCAAACATTTGGGCCACAAATTTTTCAAAAGCGAGAAAACGACCCCCAAAAGAATAAAAGAACATAAAGACACACAGCAATTTGACCCGGTTTTATTACAACACGATGCGATGACAGGGAGAGGTTTTCCATTTATCCCAATAAGAAGCCTTCCTGTACACACTGAATGGAACCAACAAACATTCCATAATACAATTATTATTCACATAATGGGTGAGTTCCGACATACTAGGAATGTTAGTGGATTCCCAATATTTAGCGATCAATATTTAGGCTGATATTTGCAACATATGAAAAAGTATACATCTATCAGAGTGAGCGAAGTCAACCATTCCCACATGTAACAAGGCAAGGGCCGGAGATGATGTAACCGGAATTCCTAAAATACACTTTAAGAGGAGTTCAATTCGCCACCAAAAAACCTTGATATTCTGACATTCCCAAAAAATATGAAGAATAAGTACCTCTAGACATGAAACATCTCCTGCACAGATCTACGATTTGGAGTATAATACCATCGATACAAGATTTTCCGGGCGGCCTCTAGATGTGAAGCACATTTCAAAAGGGAACATGCCAACTGAGAGGTAAATTCCCATTCCTCTAAAGTATGGCCGGGTTTACACGAGCATGTGCGTTTTGCGCACGCAAAAAACGCGGCGTTTTGCGTGCGCAAAAGGCACTTAACAGCTCCGTGTGTCAGCCCCGTATGATGCGCGGCTGAGTGATTTTCGCGCAGCAGCCATCATGATGACACTCCGTTTGGATGTTTGTAAACAGAAAAGCACGTGGTGCTTTTCTGTTTACATTCATAGTTTGATAGCTGTTGCGCAAATCACGCGCGTCCCACGGAAGTGCTTCCATATGGTGCGCGTGATTTGACTTCAATGGGTGCGTGTGCGTGATGCGCAAACAACGCACAAATATAGGACATGTCGTGAGCTTTACGCAGCGGACGCACGCTGCGCAAAAATCAGACTGTCTGCACAGCCCCATAGACTAACATAGGTCCGTGCAACACGCGTGAAAATCACGCGCGTCGCACGGACGTATAACACGCTCGTGTAAATAAGCCCTAATAGATATTTTCAAATCCCTTTCCCACCGAGAGACAGACCATTTTTGTTTTAGGTACTGACCCACATAGCACCGCATAGATTCTACAGATACCCTTAGACGATCGATTCAGATTTTTGAATGCAACTTCCTCAACAGATCTAGGAACATCAACATAAGCAGGAAAGGAGTTCAGCAGATCTCACTCAGGTATTTAAAGAAATCATTCTTGGATAATGAAAATGTATGACATCAGCAAACGCCATCAATTGATTGTTTTCCATAAGATCAGAAATAGTTTCAATACATCCAATTTTGGATCACTAAGGCCTGATGCACACGACCGTGTTCGGTCCGTGATATACGGTCCGCATGTCGGCCGCATGTCCCGGACCGAACACAGTGCAGGGAGTCGGGCTCCTAGCATCACACTTATCTATGACGATAGGGGTCACTGCCTGTCCGCGGAACTACTGTCCCGTACTGTAATCATGTTTTAGTGTGTGACAGTAGTTACGTGGATAGGCAGTGACACCTAGCGTCATAGATAAGTATGATGCTAGGAGCCCGGCTCCCTGTACTTTGTACGGTCCGGGACATGCGGCCGACATGCGGACCGTATATCACGGACCGAACACGGTCGTGTGCATCAGGCCTAAGTCCGGAATTATAAAGGGAATAAGACGAAGAGGAAGATCAGGATCTCCCATCGGGAGAATAGGACCCTTCCCACAAAATCCTGCATCGAATGTTAAGCATTTCGACATAGGCAGCTTTACCCCCTTTAGAGAGTAACCACAATTGTGCATCACCTGGAACATTAGCCTGCGACATTTTTCCATACATATCCAATGTTTTATAGGATGTTCGATATTCCAAAACCGAACTGGATCTAGGATGACCGCATAAACGTAGTGAGACATCTGCGGAAGACCCAAACCCCCTTTATTAATAGGTCTATATAAAACTTCAGCTGAAATTCTGGGACGAGAATTTTTCCAAACATATCTATTAACTATACCTTGAAGTTTTATAAGAAAGGTTCTTGACAGGTAAATTTCTAAACATACAGTATTTTAGGCAACGCCATCATTTTAATAGCAGAAATTCTACCCACCCAAAAATAAGTAGCTAATTCTTTGACATGCGACTTTTTAAGGGGCATCCTTTAACATGGCGTATTAAAATTCAGGGGTGTAAAAATCTGCCACATCAGTCTATGATACTTACACATCTCCATCAACAACTGACTGATCACTTGCTGCCTACGGGCACTTTTACACAGGCCGAGTGCTCACAGAACGCTCGTTCCCGATAATTGCCGTGTAAACGGCACCAACCAACATCAAATGCTCGTTCATGATCGTAACGTTTTAAAGGTGCAAAATATCACCGGCGGTAGCACGTGTGTAAACAGGAAGTCGTGCTGCGGACATGATTGACACGTATGAGGACGAACCCTTGTCCCCATAGCAGCTAACTGTAAGAGCCGCAGGTTGAACGCCTCGAGATACGCTACTAAAACACCAACACCTTCCCATTGAAATCAATGGGAAAAGTGCATTTAGCTCAGACGGCAAGTTTTTTTTACGGCATGGCTCAAAATCAAAAATTTGCATGTTAAAAAAAATAAAATCACTACTTGGGCCGTTCTTGCCACATTTTTTCATAGGGTCAATTGAAAAACAGCTCAAAAATTGCGGAATATAAGAGGTTATTTCCCCTTGAAACCAGCGCGGTCATTACCAGCTGTTTTTACTTGCGTGAACATCGCCTCATACTAAATTCTGAGTGTCAATCCCGACAATCTCCTCCTGATCTAGGACTGCGGAATTATATTGGGGCTTCTGTGCTGGTTTTTTTACACATTATATACTCGTGTCATTGACCCGGACTGGACGCCGTTCTTGTATTCAGATCAGTATATTCTGGTTGTTTGCTGCGTCTATTTGTTCCAGTTTAATATTTTACATTTGTATTTCAAGAAAGTTTGTAGGTTTATATAGAAGTCTAGTTCTACCCCCCCCCCCCCCCCTTGTCAGGCACCCTTGTATATGTATATCTGCAAAATCAGCACCTCCCCCAATGATCATGGCACACTATTATTGTACAAATGTTTATTGAAGTGGTTGCAGACATTACAGGGGTGGTGGGGGTCACGCTATACACAGTTCAGTGTCAGACAAACCCTTCAGTGAATGGTGTAGGAACAGCAGTAACGAGGTTAAGGTGACGGTGGTGTGTGTGATGTGGGGGAGGGGGGCACAGCAGTATAAATAGTCAGCGTTGGTTCATCAAAATAAACAGTTACAAGTTAAAAAAACAATCAGAATAAAATCACAACCATCCCCGCTCGTTTACAAGTCAATGGTATAAAACAGTTTATTCTAAAATACAAATGTACATAACAGGTTAAAACGCGTGGGTGGCGCTCAGCGGATGCTCTGGTGGATGATGCTTTTGCCGCTTCTCCCCCTCTCCTTTTCTTTCTTGGAGACTGGATCCAACTCGAAGCATTTCCACAGTCGCAGCGTCTCGTCGGCGGCAGCAGAGGCCACGGTGCTGCCATCTGGACTCATTGACAGGCTGAGGACTCTGGACTTGTGCCCTGCGGAGGGAACGCTGAGGCTTGACTGCGGTTCAGGATCAGTAATGGGCAGATTAGCGAGGGAGCGGCACTCACCTTTTAACTCGGTCACCCGGCTCATCGTTGGATACTTCCAGATGACGAGCTGGTTCTGTGCAAAGCCGTGGCCAGAGATTAATTCCTTGTAGTTTGTGGACCAGAGGATGGAGCAGACCTGGAATGAGGAGCAACTATGTCAGTATTTCAGCATTGTGTACCGATATGAACTCGTTTGCAGCAGTGCTGTAGGGTGAGGCTGGGGTTCAGAGGTCCCAAGGCTTTACACTGACCTGGGAGTGCGTGTCGACAGCGTTTAAGCAGGTTCCCGAACACACATTCCAGATCCGGATATGTCTGTCACTTGTTCCACCACCAGTTGCAAGGACATTAGATTGCCATGGGCACCAGGACACGGCCTATAAGAAACCACCGTCAATCAAGAGTCTCTAGTATGAATTACATTCTATATAACCATGAATAAAATGTATACTGTTAACATAATCAGGGGTAACAGAACAAACATTGCTGTATGATACTCCAGAGCCAGTCACAACTCTGCTTTTGGAAAACATCAGCAAGCTTGTCAGGTGACTCCAAGGCTAGCCTTAATATTGCATTAAGTACAATTGCCTGGTGACTTGCAAACTGAAAGACACCAAGTACAGAGATAACTCAGCTCAGTTGTGAAGCCTGTAGACTAGCGAGTGCAGCTCTGGAGTATAATACAGGCTGTAACTCAGGATCAGTACAGGACAAGTAATGTAATGTATGTACACAGTGACTCCACCAGCAGAATAGTGAGTGCAGCTCTGGAGTATAATACAGGCTGTAACTCAGGATCAGTACAGGACAAGTAATGTATGTACACAGTGACTTCACCAGCAGAATAGTGAGTACAGCTCTGGAGTATAATACAGGATATAACTCAGGATCAGTAATGTAATGTATGTACAGTGACTCCACCAGCAGAATAGTGAGTGCAGCTCTGGAGTATAATACAGGATAGTATAATACAGGATGTAACTCAGGATCAGTACAGTATAAGTAATGTATGTACACAGTGACTCCACCAGCAGAATAGTGAGTGCAGCTCTGGAGTATAATACAGGATGTAACTCAGGATCAGTACAGGATAAGTAATGTATGTACACAGTGACTCCACCAGCAGAATAGTGAGTGCAGCTCTGGAGTATAATACAAGATGTAACTCAGGATGAGTACAGGATAAGTAATGTAATGTATGTACACAGTGACTCCACCAGCAGAATAGTGAGTGCAGCTCTGGAGTATAATACAGGATGTAACTCAGGATCAGTAAATAAGTAGAGAAACTTTATGAATACAAAAATGTAGCATAATGCAGTACATAGAATCCGCCATTTCACAGTTGGCCCCTCTACACTGTTGGGTGAATACAACCCAAGGAAAGAAAGGTTTCTATAATACAAAACTCCTTACCTTGACAGCACCTTGGTGTTGTGTTAATGTCTGTACAGGTGTGAACTCTCCCGAGTCTCCTTGGACAGAGGGCCAGATGTTCACCAGGTTATCATTTGCCCCACTAGCTAGATAGCGGCCGTCAGGTGACCACTTCAAACCGCAGACCTCCTGTGTGTGGCCTGTCAGAGTGGCCACGTGATGCTGCGCAACTCTGACATCATGGTGGTGGATGTGACCCGTCCTGGAGCCACTGAAAACAGCAAAGAACGAAGTGTTGAATGAAAGGTTGTCACAGCCCCTCCCCCATTACCAAGTGTTAATCTTATGTAACTTGGATAGGATCTGCAATGTTGCACAAGGCTATTGTAGGTGGGAGCGATGTGACACCCCATGTGAGAAGTGTGATCAGTCCCTACAGTAACTATACCTAGAGGTCCAGCAGCGCCTCACCTGGAGAGGATGTGATTGTTCCAGCAGAGGGTGCCGACACGCGACGAATGGCTGACCATATTCCGGAGCCGCTTCTGCTGCTGAACATCCCAGAGCTGGAGGAGATGAAACCATTAAATATTCAGTGCAGACCTCCGCGTAGTCCATAGCAAGCAACTCAGACGTCCGACTTACCTGCACTTCAGCGTTGCTGGTCCCCACAGCCAGATAATTCCCCTCCTTGATCCAAGAAACGGACGAGATGTACTCCTCAGAGTTCTCCATCTGAAGCAGCAGAATGATTTCTCCAGAAAGGTAATTCCACAGGTAAATAGAGTTGTTCAGGGCGACGGCCAGCAGATTCTGAGCGCTCCAGTCAATCAGGTTTAAGTCTGGAAGGAGAGACCGGGTTAGAGGATCTGTCACTAGTAATGCCCAATATCCTGGCCAATCTAATAGGCGCGGTCACACCGATAGTGAAAATTGTGTCCCAAAAAGTTTATTTAAAACGTTAGCTTTTTTTCTAAATATGCAAATGAGGCTATACTAGACAAGTAATTCTCCTGAGGTGGAGCTCCTCCCAGCCTCTGACGCTGCCCAATCAGCATGAAGCTGCTTCACACAGTGTGAGAGACTGAGGCTGGAGGGAAGGGGGATCACTTCAAATAGCCTGATCTCCGGCTGTGGACCGCCTAGAACAGCAGATCTGGAGGTATATGAGCATGTGAAACAACCGCAGATATCACCAGTTGAATACACAGTTGGGAATAGAAGCTGTATACTATATGATCAGGCTGCGTTGCTGAGCAGGGACGCTCTGATTGGGCAGTGAAATGTTTTCTGTATGACACTGCCAGAGTGAAAAGTAAGGCTGGGTTCACACGACCTATTTTCAGGTGTAATGGAGGCGTTTTACACCCCGAATTACGTCTGAAAAAACTGCTCCAATATGTCGGCAAACATCTGCCCATTACTGTCAATGGGCTTTGCGATGTTCTGTGCCGATGACCTGTCATCTTACGCGTCGCTGTCAATAGACTGCACGTAAAATTACAGCCTCGTCAAAAGAGTGCAGGACATTTTAGGACGTAATTGGAGCCGCTTTTCATTGACTCCAATGAAGAACAGCTCCAAATTACGGCCATGAATGACACCCCGCAAAACGCGAGTACCTGCAATTACGTCTGAAACGTGTGCACATACCCTAAGTGACCTTTTTGGCTATTAACAGCCAAATTAGCGTATTTAGAAAAATGCTCATGACTTTACAAATTAAAAAACAAAACAAAACTTTACACTGTAGTGATCAGTATAATAGCACCTATTAAATTAGTTTGGAGATAGGGAATTAATAAAGTAGTGACAGATCCTCTTTAAGGGTCTCACCAGGTCACATGACAATACAGCCACCTGCGGGTCTAGGACTTACAGTAATCATTCCTGATCTCCGGAGCGTCGAGGACTCGGTCGGGCATGGAGGGGATGTATCTGCCGGCCTTCTTGCTGGATCCAGGGGTCGTTTTCTGACTGTACAGGACCTTCAAGTTGTTCTGATAACCTGAAAAGCAGATGTGAGGGAAATGAGGCCACGTCAGCAACTCGAACGAGGCTTAACCCGGAGATGCCACAAACCTTCAGGGGCATTCAGAGACTTTCCACCAAGACGCAAGATTTTGGCATCTTCCATATCAAATCCATTGAGGTTGACTGCCCAGGCCTTCTGCTGCTCCTGATACAAGAAACACAGAAGGAACACAGAAGACGTAAGTGCCGGATCTGGGTTCTCCTGACCTCACCTGACAGGTTACATCTGGTTTGTTTGGCGGCATCTGGGCACCTCTCCAAGCAAAGCAGATATAAACTGGACTACCTTTTTACAAGACCCATTGTCCTGCACCCCATTAGTGAATTCTGAGTTATTAGAAGCAGTTCCTCCACTTGGTCAGAGTGTAGAGCGTCTCTGGAGGACTGCCGTGTATTACACATTGATATAAATTGGAGAAACGACAAAATAAAATATTTGCCCCTCACATGGGACCAGGCCGCCTCCATATGTGGCACAGTAGTCTTTCTAGGCAGATGCAGTAACAATCCAGATACTTCTAAATCACCTTTTTTGTGGGAGACTGGTCGGCCGGCTCATTCTCCTTACTGAGCAGAAAGCTGGCCACATCCATCTGCATGGCGCTGCGGTTGGGAATGTACCGATCACCTCCAGCTCGTGATGGCGTGCCCTGCAGCTTACCCTGGGATTTACCTGGAGAGACGAAGTATAATATATATCTATTACTCATCCTGTATTATACTCCAGAGCTGCACTCACTATTCTGCTGCTGGAGTCACTGTGTACATACATTACATTACTTATCCTGTACTGATCCTGAGTTACATCATGTATTGTACTCCAGAGCTGCACTCCCTATTCTGCTGGTGGAGTCACTGTGTACATACATTACATTACTTATCCGGTACTGATCCTGAGTTACATGCTGTATTATACCCCAGAGCTGCACTCACTATTCTGCTGGGGGAGTCACTGTGTACATACATTACATTACTTATCCTGTACTGATCCTGAGTTACATCCTGTATTATATTCCAGAGCTGCACTCACTATTCTGCTGGTGGAGACACTGTGTACATACATTACATTACTTATCCTGTACTGATCCTGAGTTATATCCTGTATTATACTCCAGAGCTGCACTCACTATTCTGCTGGTGGAGTCACTGTGTACATACATTACATTACTTATCCTGTACTGATCCGGAGTTATATCCTGTATTATACTCCAGAGCTGCACTCACTATTCTGCTGGTGGAGTCACTGTGTACATACATTACTTATCCTGTACTGATCCTGAGTTACATCCTGTATTATACTGCAGAGCTGCACTCACTATTCTGCTGGTGTAGTCACTGTGTACATACATGACATTACTTATCCTGTACTGATCCTGAGTTACATCCTGTATTATATTCCAGAGCTGCACTCACTATTCTGCTGGTGGAGACACTGTGTACATACATTACATTACTTATCCTGTACTGATCCGGAGTTACATCCTGTATTATACTCCAGAGCTGCACTCACTATTCTGCTGGTGGAGTCACTGTGTACATACATTACATTACTTATCCTGTACTGATCCGGAGTTACATCCTGTATTATACTCCAGAGCTGCACTCACTATTCTGCTGGTGGAGTCACTGTGTACATACATTACATTACTTATCCTGTACTGATCCTGAGTTATATCCTGTGTTATACTCCAGAGCTGCACTCACTATTCTGCTGGTGGAGTCACTGTGTACATACATTACATTATTATCCTGTACTGATCCTGAGTTACATCCTGTATTATACTCCAGAGCTGCACTCACTATTCTGCTGGTGGAGTCACTGTGTACATACATTACATTACTTATCCTGTACTGATCCTGAGTTATATCCTGTATTATACTCCAGAGCTGCACTCACTATTCTGCTGGTGGAGTCACTGTGTACATACATTACATTATTATCCTGTACTGATCCGGAGTTACATCCTGTATTATACTCCAGAGCTGCACTCACTATTCTGCTGGTGGAGTCACTGTGTACATACATTACATTACTTATCCTGTACTGATCCTGAGTTACATCCTGTATTATACTCCAGAGCTGCACTCACTATTCTGCTAGTGGAGTCACTGTGTACATACATTACATTACTTATCCTGTACTGATCCTGAGATACATCCTGTATTATACTCCAGAGCTGCACTCACTATTCTGAAGCTTTGGAGATGAAATCTTCCAGTATCCCCTGCTCTGGTCATGGGAATTGTTTTATTTACACCAGACTCTGTAAATTTTCTGATATAGGAAAACCTCAAATCCCATCTCCCATCTGAGAATCCATCATCGGGATGCAGCCACTGTTGAGATCAGACTGTATTCTGCTTCTGGCACAGGACGGTATACAGCAGCAGCTCTGCCATTAGTATTCTGACTTCCTTGCTGCATGTGGAGCCGCGTCCTGCACACAGCGATGTCTCACCTGGCGTCTTTGATGGCGTCTTGCTGGAGCTGTGGGATCGGTTTGTCACCTTCATGGGTGACAGGACACTGGAGTTGACTGATGTGTTTGCTGACGAGCTGCCTCCTTCCTTCGCTTTGCGCTGCCATCTCGCCATTGGAGCGTTTGTGATTGGCGCATCCAGCTTTAAGATGCTGTTGAGGTCGTTTTCAAATACAAACTGAGCCATGAAATCTGCGGAGACGAGTAATAAGGAGATGAACAGATCAACTAAAGCTCACGTCATACTCAGTGTCAGGAAGAGGCTGCAAAGCAGCTGTAATCACAAGCAACTTAAAGGGGCAGCAGTTTTATACTTAACCTCTGGGACCCCCTGCTATTCCTAAACCAGGGGCAGCAGCACACCCCTGAAATAAACATAGCACCCCCTTCATTCTCTGCATCCATGCAGGGACCAGAGGTCAAACCCCCAGAACGTAGCAGAGAGTTGTCCCCAAAAAATTTTTTTCCCCCTTATACTTCTCGATGTAGGACATGCGATCGCTCGGATCACCATTGTTACGGTTACTCAACAGGAATAGGAGGAGTATGAAGAGTGGACTTGGGACCAACCCCTTAAAGGAAAGCTTCCAAAAACCTGAAATATACCCCAAAACGGACCCTCGTGCCAATCGCTAGCCACAGTGGCGTGCGACACGAACAAGGCATCCAGGGCGATTGACGAGAATTTGGAGGACGGCTGTAAGAAGCTCGAGCAGATAAAATCCCATAAAAATCTATCGGTCTGTGGGTACGCTATGCAGGTCCGCCCCCAAACAGTGAACCGGCCATTGAGGGCGGAGTCTAGAAAATGTACCCCAAACACCAGCCAAACAAAGTGGCACAGTAACGTCCAATGCTATGACTGCGCTGCGGGAGGAAGGGGGGGGGGTCTAGAGGTGAATAACGTATACAACACAGGACGCCGCAATTAAAGGGGCCCAACACCACAAACAAGAGGGGCCACAAGAATACACAAACAGAGATGTGATGGGAGAGTTGTGATTGGCTGCGAGGGCTCCAGGCGATAACTTAGAGAGAGGGCGGAAAAATACCATATTACAGGGTCTGGGCAGGGAGCTCCACCTTAATATGGCGTGTTATAAGCACCAGATATACAGAAATGGTGCAGGAGATCCGGTCACAGTGGAGGCCACGGGCACAGCACTCACCTCTCGGCCGTTCTGCTCTGCGTGTCTGCGGGGAGACGTCAGTACTCAATAACGGTCAGACGCCGGACGCTGCTGGTTTTAAATCCCAGCCGCCACGCCTTATGATTGGACGTTCAGGCCGTATGCTCTCCATGACAACCACCAGGCGACTTTCAGGAAGTAGCACAATCTGCTATCTGATTGGTCGAGGTGTCGGAGGGCTAGGCGGGGATTCGTTCGAAGTAACCAGCTGCTGTCGACTGGGAATGACGTCAGCGGAAGATGTCCTCCCGCCATTTTTGTTAAATATGTCTGGAGCCATGTTTGTTGAGGGTGAAGCGTTGCTAGGAGATGGGTTTCTTGATGTTGTGTAGTATTTCTCGGGCTGTGTCATTGTGTTTAACCCTCGGGCCACTTATAGCAGAATGTAAAGGGGGAGCTTGCCAGCTTTTAGGAATGCTTTAGGGCTCATGCACACAGCAATATTAAGGGTGCGGTTTTTTTAAGGAGCGATAATAGGGCTGCCGTAGAAGTGCAGATACCGGGGCAAGTGCAAGCTAGATTGTATGGAAATGTATGTGACGGAGGGGTCTATAGAGGATTACTTGTGACGGAGGCGTCTATAGAGGATTACCTGTGACGGAGGCGTCTATAGAGGATTACCTGTGACGGAGGGGTCTATAGAGGATTACTTGTGACGGAGGCGTCTATAGAGGATTACCTGTGACGGAGGCGTCTATAGAGGATTACCTGTGACGGAGGCGTCTATAGAGGATTACCTGTGACGGAGGCGTCTATAGAGGATTACCTGTGACGGAGGCGTCTATAGAGGATTACCTGTGACGGAGGCGTCTATAGAGGATTACCTGTGACGGAGGCGTCTATAGAGGATTACCTGTGACGGAGGCGTCTATAGAGGATTACCTGTGACGGAGGCGTCTATAGAGGATTACCTGTGACGGAGGCGTCTATAGAGGATTACCTGTGACGGAGGCGTCTATAGAGGATTACCTGTGACGGAGGCGTCTATAGAGGATTACCTGTGACGGAGGCGTCTATAGAGGATTACCTGTGACGGAGGCGTTCATGGGGTGCACATATTAGGTCGTCCGTACACGATGCGACCAAGATCCAGGCAGTTTATCGCAGATTGCTGTGGTTTTGCAGCGATCACACGGGGGGAACTTATTAAGACCTGTGATTCATTCTCAATATGAACAAAGTTGGAGTAAAATTCCCTAATTTATTAAGAAGCGGATCATTGACCGTCTGTGCGCCAAAGAGTCGACTCTACTTCAGCTATGATGTGACGTAGATTTAAGCCATAATTTGCGCCAGTGTTCGGTGTACATAATGGTGAATTTCTCGGGCCGCGGAGACCACGTTCCCGTTAAAAAAACTGTCAGAGCAGCATAAAAGTAAAAACATGTTGCACAATTTTGCGCAAAACAGGCGCGTGCCAAAATGTGCCAGAATACTGGTGTTTAGTGTTTAATAAATTCCCCCCATGGTTTTTTGTGCTTCACCTGTATTCGCTGTGAACTGCGTGCGGTGCCCAGCCATGCGGCAATTACCTCGGCTCCGCCGCATTTGTAGCGGCACCTTAACGTCGGCATTTATGGTGTACACTTTTTACATCATGTGCCATACAATTTTTTCACCCCCTGGGGTGAAGGGGAACCAGAGGATCAGTATTTTTCATTTTCAAATCTTAGAGGGAATATAACGACCAGAGCGCCCCTGTCATGATGCCATCCAGGGTGCCCATATTGGTAGTGCCAGAAGTTACTGAGCGCTCCAGTCTGACGGAATACAGGTTTTGTTTGAGATTTGATGAAAGGTAAACACCTATAATGTTAGGCCTGTATCTGTAGAGTAAGGGTAAGTACACACTGAGTTTTTTGACGCGGAAACCGCGTCGGAAAATGCGCCAAAAAATGGCCGAAAATGCCTCCCATTGATTTCAATGGGAGGCGGAGGCGTTTTTTTCCCGCGAGCGGAAAAACCGTCTCGCGGGAAAAATAAGCGACATGCACTTTCTTCGGGCGTTTACGTCTCTGACCTCCCATTGACATGAGGCGCTAAATGGCCTCTGGCGAAAAACGCCGCAAAAAAAACGCGGAAAACGGCGTGCAGACAGATGAAAATCTGCCTCAAAATTCCAGACGGAATTTTGAGGCAGAATTTCTGCGTGCAAAAAACTCAGTGTGAACGTAGCCTTAGGGTATGTGCACACACACTAATTACGTCCGTAAATGACGGACGTATTTCGGCCGCAAGTACCGGACTGAACACTTATGTACACACTTATGTACGACGCTAGGAGTCCCTGCCTCGCTGCAGGACAAATGTCCCGTACTGAAAACATGATTACAGTACGGGACAGCAGTTCCACGGAGAGGCAGGGACTCCTAGCGTCGTACATAACTAAGATGCTAGGAGCCCAGCTCCCTGCACTGTGTTCGGTCCGGGACTTGCGGCCGAAATACGTCCGTCAATTACGGACGTAATTAGTGTGTGTGCACATACCCTTAGGCTACGTTCACACAAGGCAGATATGCTGCGTAAAGGCACCTCCCTAGTGGCCGCAAAAACCCCAGCAAGTTGTGCAGATTTTCGGCCAGAATGACCGCTCCGGAAAAGTGCACTTTAAAAAAACCCCACATATTTAACCTCTGACGTCCTGCAGACTGGCCTCCGGGGATGACGGTTTATACCATGTGACCGCTTCCAGTCTGTGATTGGCTGCAGTAGCCACATGGGATGAAACATCATCCCAGGAGGTCGGTCTGGATGAAGAAACACAGAATTCTGGGTAAGTATAATCCAATGAGGAAAAACCCGCAACACAAAAGCAGCGATTACGCAAATATAATTGACTTTCTGCGGATTACAGAACCGCAGGTCAATTTCTGAGTGGTTTTTCCTGTTCCCAAACCTCCTCAGTCACCAAGATGTCTGTCTCGTCACCAAAAGTAAAAAGACAGGGAGGAGGGGGATGAAGCTGCAGTTTATCTTTGTCTGAATGGCACAGCATCCTGTGAGAGGGGAGAGGGAGCAGCAGGGAGGGGATGTCTTATTGGCTCAGTACACAGCACAGCTCTGACATCAAACCAGGAAGAGCCCACCCACTCAGCAGCCATGGAGAGAGATAATGGACATTTACAGAAGCCAGCAGAGGGAACGATAACCCCCCAAATCCACAGGTTACTCACAACATTTCTGGCTACACCATCTAACTTTAAAGGGGTTGTCCAGGATTAAAAAAGCAAGGCTGATTTTTTGCAAAAACAGCGCCCCAATTCCCACAGGTTGTGCATGGTATTGCAGCTCAGCCCCATTCTTATCCTGTACACACCCTTAAAGGGAGTTTTATGTAAAAATAAATAACTTTCTAATATATTTAGTGTTTTAATTTCAGACCATTTGTAATATCTCTGCTTGCTGTAACGGGAGAAAGGGAACAACTAGAGGCTGATGGTTGATTAATTAGAATAACCTATGAGTCTTTCATTACAACGGTAAATAACTTTATTGAAAAATTGACAAGACAATAAATATATTTTGTACTTCATTGTCGCTATATAAACACCGGACACTTTAATATAAAGAATCCGCACAGCAGAGCCGATCCTGGAACATCAAGACATGGAGGAGGAATCCAGGCGGCAGCGAACATCTCGCACGGTCGTATCTTCTGTATTAGGATTAAAACCGAATAAAACATAAAAAAACAGAAGAAACACAATATCGGTGATGTCGCCCAGTGACGGGCAGCGTGCGGCATAACTAGCGCATAATGTTCGTCAGTTATACCTGTTATCTGCGCTGGAACTATAGATGATATTTTAGAAGGGTTCTCCGGGACTGTAATATTGATGATCCACCATTAGGATTGTATGGGTAGGAGTTTGACTCCTGGCACCCCATCAATGACTAAAGGGGAGCACCGCATGACATTTAGGCCCAGTTCACACAGTTTTTCGGTGCTGATTTTGACGCAGAAACGACGTCGGAATCAGTGCCAAAATACGTCCGATACGTCCGATTTCAATGGGAGGCGGAGGTGTTCTTTTTCCGCTACGGCTTTTAGCCGCTCGCGATAAAAGAAAAGCGGCATGTTCTTTCATGCAGCGGTTCCGCCTCTGACCTCCCGTGGAAACCAATGGGAGGCAGGAGAAGCATTTTTCGCTGCGTTTTTTGCCTGCGACGCTCAATGGCCACAGGTGAGAACCGCAGCAAGAAAGTGCAGGCAGGTAAAAATCCGCCTCGGCCCTGTTCACACTGAGTTATTTGCAAGCGGAAAAAAATCTACCTTTTGAGGCAGATTTTGACCTGCTGGCAGAACATTTGTTGAGTTTTTCGCTCACGGCTATTGAGCGCCGCGGGCAAAAACCACCACGAAAACCGCTTTCTCTGCCTCCCATTGATGTCAATGGGAGGTCAGAGACGGAAACGTCTGAAGAAAGGGCAAGTCGCTTCTTTCACCCGCAAGCGGTTTTTACCACTCGCGGAAAAAAAAGCCTTTGCCTTCCATTGAAATCAATGGGAGGCAATTTCGTCCATTTATTGGCGCTGTTTCCGATGCAGTTTCCACATCAAACACAGCGTCAAAATACTCAGTGTGAACCTGCCCTTACTGTTTACCAAGCTACAGTGCCATATATTTGGTTGTGGCTGGGCCTGGTACTGCAGCTCAAGTGTATAGGCTCCTGGCAGCCATAATAACCCATCGGCGCACGGTGTCATGGGGTGCCGATTGGCTGACAGAAGGAGTCCCCTCCCTCTGTCACATACCTTGGATGTCGCGGTTCTATTGACTGGCATCTAAGGGGTTAAACTGTCAGGATGGGAGTTCTTGCTTATCCTGGCTGTTGGGGCAGGATCGTGGTCTTGCTGCTGCTCGCGCGGGCACAGTGGCAGAGCGACGCTGGTCCTCCGACGACTCCTGCCAGTGCCGGACTATTACGTCAAGGGCTTAAAGGGTCATCCACGGAATAAGCCATAAATGTCTGATAAATGTGGGTGTGGGACAAGGGATCCCCCAACTCTAATGGTGAAGCGGCCGCCGTATCCAGACCGATAATGAATGGAGAGGTGGAAGCTCTATAGTCACTTTTTGGGATTTATGGGAACAGTCGGCGTGCTTGTTTGGCTGCTTCCGTAACTCCCATAGAACAGAATGAAGGGGTCGGTCTCCACGCTGCTCCGTCTCCGCGACTAACCTCTTTTTTGTGACTCTCCGTTCTTCCAGGTCCTCGGCAATGTCTTCACACGTTGTAGTCTCCACTGATATTCACCACCGTGTTAAAAACTTTGGTCTGCAAAGCCTGGAGGACGGGGGAGGGAAGAAGATGTCACTCGGGAGTCGGGACCTTTATGCTGGGACAGTGGTTATAATCCGGCTCTAGGATCAGCATTAAAGGACATTTCCAACCCAATACCATTTATTCATGGGCCTCAAATTTATGGCCATCATTCTCTGCGGATAAATGCCCCCGACCTGCAAATATTCACTGAATACAGATTTATTATTGAGTTCTATGGGGCTGTAACATCTCCTATGTAGGGAGCTCCCCCTAGTGGCAACTGCAGGCAGACAAAATTAGGATGATTGTGCAAAGGGAGGCAGGGGATTTGGAGCTGTGTATCAGTAAATCTTCACTTATAAGAATTCTAGATTTAATTTGATTAATTCTAGGTATTGCGCGGGACCTTCACCACCCTGAACAATACAAAAATAAATTATACAGATAAATTATGATATAATATTAAATGTCGGGGTGTGTTCACACAGAGTTTTTTGCAGGCACAAATTCTGCCTGTAAAAATCAGCTCAGTTTTTTTAGAAGTGCTTGACGCATTTTTTTGTCGCATTTTGTTACCACTTTCTTCAATAGGCAAAGGAAAAAACCGTGAGCGTTTTTTGCCAAAAAAAAACACGTCAAAAAACGCATCAGCATTTTTTCCGTCTCCCATTGATTTCAATGGGGTTTTTGAGGCGGAAAACGCCTCAAGATAGGACATGTCGCTTCTTTTTTCCGGAAGCGGTTTTTTCCACTCGCTGGAAAAAAATGCCTCCACCTCCCATTGAGATCAATGAGAGGCAATTTTGGCCGTTTTTTTTCAGCGTTTTTTGCCGCGGTTTCCGTTGCAAAAAACGTAACAAAAAACTCTGTGTGAACAGGGCCTTAAGGGACGGAGGGGAATTTTTACCGAGAGAACGCACTGAACTTGTATAATCCCCCTACACATCGTTAAGACCCCAACATTAATTTTACATGATCAGTTTATGTTTTGTACTTCTGTCATAGGGTAACAAGCTACGCACCAAGCAGATCCCTGCGGGGATGAGGACCACTGCGGCCACCATCAAGCCAATCAGAACCCTGCCGTATACAGGGATCGCCCAGTCTGTAGCAGCAACACCTGCGCAAGATAATCATTATTTTTGCAAAATTGCAAACAAACAAATAAATAAATACATGATGAAGTTCTGAATTTTGCTAAAAACGTTATAGAATAAAGTAAGAAAAGGAACAATTATAAAAAGCGTAGGAAATTAATTTAAAAAAAAAAGAGCAAATATATAAATAAATAATTAATACAGTTCTTGATTTTTCTAAAAACTTTATATCAGACCCTTTAGTGCCGGAAAAGATTCATCCGGATATCTCACCTGCAGATGTGGCGCTGACAGGAAACAACTGCCACTCTTCAAGCACCCCGCCGTCTTCTCTTACTACCCTATCAAACTGCCCCTGCAGCTCATCACTAGGAGGCACCACTGAGCTATTTGGGAACACGGCTACATTTTCGGCGATTACTGAGCCTTTCCTGGGGGTAGAGAAAAATAAATGTTGTGAGGACCCATTACTGATTCCCTACAAATATCCCCCCCCCCCCCGATCACTTATTTACTGATAGAAGATCAGCAGAACCCAAACTGGTGACCTGAAAGTTTTAAGACTCAAGAAACGGACATTTCCATACAAACTTACTGCCCGTCTAATGATCGGAAGATCCACTAAACAAATTCTGGGGTTCCAAGCGGATCCTCATCTTGTAGTTTCCTCCGATATTGAATCTACTATTTAGGCTGGATTCACACGAGCGTGTGCTTTTTGCGCACGCAAAAAATGCGGCGTTTTGCCTGCGCAAAAGGCACTTAACTCCGTGTGACATCAGCATATGATGCGCGGCTGCGTGCTTTTCGCGCAGCCGCAATCATTATGACACTCCGTTTGGATGTTTGTAAACAGAAAAGCACGTGGTGCTTTTCTGTTTACATTCATAGTTTGACAGCTGTTGCACGAATCACGCGCGGCCCACGGAAGTGCTTCTGTGTGACATGCGTGGTTTTCACGCACCCATTAACTTCAGTGGGTGCGTGATGCGCGAAAAGCGTCCAAAGAACGGACATGTCGTGCCTTTTTCGTTGCGGAGTCACGCAGCGTAAAAATCACGCACCTGTCTGCACGGCCCCATAGACTAATATATGTCCGTGCGAAGCGCGTGAAAATCACGCGCGTTGCACGGACGTATATCCCGTTCGTCTGAATAAGCCCTTACTGTAATTCTCATTATAAACATTATTTACCTGAATGCGATTGTTTTTACAGATTGACAAGAAGGGTAACTCTTTCTTATCACCCGATATGCCTACATAAAGAATAAAACAGAGGACATCAGTCAGACCAGACCATACAATAAAAAACCACCAGCGACACCGATTGTAATGTAAATCATGGAATTGTTATTTTGCCCTATAACCCAATAGAACTATATCTATCTATCTATCTATCTATCTATCTATCTATCTATCTATCTATCTATCTATCTATCTATCTATCTATCTATCTATCTATCTATCTATCTATCTATCTATCTATCCATCCATCCATCCATCCATCCATCCATCCATCCATCCATCCATCCATCCATCCATCCATCCATCCATCCATCCATCCATCCATCCATCCATCTATCTATCTATCTATCTATCTATCTATCTATCTATCTATCTATCTATCTATCTATCTCATATCTATCTATATCTATCTATCTATCTATCTATCTATCTATCTATCTATCTATCTATCTATCTATCTATCTATCTATCTATCTATCTATCTATCTATCTATCTATCTATCTCATATCTATCTATCTATCTATCTATCTATCTATCTATCTATCTATCTATCTATCTATCTATCTATCTCATATCTATCTATCTATCTATCTATCTATCTATCTATCTATCTATCTATCTATCTATCTATCTATCTATCTATCTATCATCTATCTATCTATCTATCGATCGATCGATCCATCGATCCATCCATCCATCCATCCTGATCAGACACAATCACTGACAGTATACTCAGTGCTCACCAGTGTTTCAATTCTGATCTTCGTCATAATATAATATGGATCAGCAGGATTTAAAAGTCTTAAATCGAACTCCAAATTCAGAATTGTGAAGCTAAAGCTTCTGTAAGTAAAGGGTGGTGTCTCTGAAGTTATGGGCGCAGCAGTAGTTGTTAGTTTTCCTGTAGTTATGGGAGCAACAGTTGTCATCAGTGTTCCTTTAGTTGTGAACGATGCAGTTGTTGAGGTTGTCACTGCTGTAGTTGTGGATGAATTGCTTGTATGTTTCTCTGTTGTTGTGGGTGATGCAGTTGTTGAGGTTGTCACTGCTGTAGTTGTGGGTGAATTGCTTGTATGTTCCTTTGTAGTTGTGGGTGATGCAGTTGTTGAGGTTGTCACTGCTGTAGTTGTGGGTGAATTGCTTGTAAGTTCCTCTGTAGTTGTGGGTGATGCAGTAGTTGAGGTTGTCGCTGGTGTAGTTGTGGGTGAATTGCTTGTATGTTCCTCTATCGTTGTGGGTGATGAAGTTGTTGAGGTTGTCACTGCTGTAGTTGTGGGTAAATTGCTTGTGTTTTCCACTGTAGTTGTGGGCGATGCAGTCGTTGAGGTTGTCACTGCTGTAGTTGTGGGTGAATTGCTTGTATGTTCTTCTGTAGTTGTGGGTGATGCAGTTGTTGAGGTTGTCACTGCTTTAGTTGTGGGTGAATTGCTTGTGTTTTCCACTTTCGTTGTGCGCAATGCAGTTGTTGAGGTTGTCACTGCTGTACTTGTTGGTGAATTGCTTGTAACTTCCTTTGTAGTTTTTGGTGATGCAGTTGTTGAGGTTGTCACTGCTGTAGTTGTGGGTGAATTGCTTGTGTGTTCCTCTGTAGTTGTGTGTGGTGAAGTTGTTGAGGTTGTCACTGCTGTAGTTGTGGGTGAATTGCTTGTACGCTCCACTATAGTTGTGGGTGATGCAGTTGTTGAGGTTGTCACTTCTGTAGTTGTGGGTGAATTGCTTGTATGTTGCTCTGTTGTTGCGGGTGATGCAGTTATTGAGGTTGTGACTGCTGTAGTTGTGGGTGAATTGCTTGTGTTTTCCTCTGTAGTTGTGGGTGATACAGTTGTTGAGGTTGTCACTGCTGTAGTTGTGGGTGAATTGCTTGTATGTTCCTTTGTAGTTGTTGGTGATGCAGTTGTTGAGGTTGTCACTGCTGTAGTTTTGGGTGAATTGCTTGTATGTTCCTCTGTAGTTGTGGGTGATGCAGTTGTTGAGGTTGTCACTGCTGCAATTGTGGGTGAATTGCTTTTGTTTTCCTCTGTAGTTGTGGGCGATGCAGGTGTTGAGGTTGTGACTGCTGTAGTTGTGGGTGAATTGCTTGTGTTTTCCTCTGTAGTTGTGGGTGATGCAGTTGTTGAGGTTGTCACTGCTGCAGTTGTGGGTGAATTGCTTGTGTTTTCCACTGTAGTTGTGGACGATGCAGTTGTTGAAGTTGTCATTGCTGTACTTGTGGGTGAATTGCTTGTATGTTCCTTTGTAGTTGTTGGTGATGCAGTTGTTGAGGTTGTCACTGCTGTAGTTGTGGGTGAATAGCTTGTGTGTTCCTCTGTAGTTGTGGGTGATGAAGTTGTTGAGGTTGTCACTGCTGTAGTCGTTGGTGAATTGCTTGTACGATCCACTGTAGTTGTGGGTGATGCAGTTGTTGAAGTTGTCACTGCTGTAGTTGTGGGTGAATTGCTTGTATGTTCTTCTGTAGTTGTGGGTGATGCAGTTGTTGAGGTTGTCACTGCTGTAGTTGTGAGTGAATTGCTTGTATGTACCTCTGTATTTGTGGGTGATGAAGTTGTTGAGGTTGTCACTGCGGTAGTTGTGGGTAAATTGCTTGTGTTTTCCACTGTAGTTGTGGGCGATGCAGTTGTTGAGGTTGTCACTGCTGTAGTTGTGGATGAATTGCTTGTGTTTTCCTTTGTAGTTGTGGGTGATGCAGTTGTTGAGGTTGTCACTTCTGTAGTTGTGGGTGAATTGCTTGTGTTTTCCTCTGTAGTTGTAAGTGATGCAGTTGTTGAGGTTGTCGCTGGTGTAGTTGTGGGTGAATTGCTTGTATGTTCTTCTGTAGTTGTGGGTGATGCAGTTGTTGAGGTTGTCGCTGGTGTAGTTGTGGGTGAATTGCTTGTATGTTCCTCTGTAGTTGTGGGTGATGAAGTTGTTGAGGTTGTCACTGTAGTAGATGTGGGTGAATTGCTTGTATGTTCCTCTGTAGTTGTGGGTAATGCAGTTGTTGAGGTTGTCCCTGCTGTAGTTGTGGGTGAATTGCTTGTATGTTCCGCTGTAGTTGTGGGTGATGCAGTTGTTGAGGTTGTCACTGGTGTAGTTGTGGGTGAATTGCTTGTATGTTCCTCTGTAGTTGTGGGTGATGCAGTTGTTGAGGTTGTGACTGCTGTAGTTGTGGGTGAATTGCTTGTACGTTCCACTGTAGTTGTGGGTGACGCAGTTGTTAAGGTTGTCACTGCTGTAGTTGTGGGTGAATTGCTTGTATGTTTCTCCGTAGTTGTGGGTGATGCAGTTGTTGAGGTTGTCACTGCTGTAGTTTTGGGTGAATTGCTTGTATATTCCTCTGTAGTTGTGGGTGATGCAGTTGTTGAGGTTGTCACTGCTGTAGTTGTGGGTGAATTGCTTGTATGTTCTTCTGTAGTTGTGGGTGATGCAGTTGTTAAGGTTGTCACTGCTGTAGTTGTGGGTGAATTGTTTGTATGTTCCTCTGTAGTTGTGGGTAATGCAGTTGTTGAGGTTGTGACTGCTGTAGTTGTGTGTGAATTGCTTGTGTTTTCCACTGTAGTTGTGGGTGATGCAGTTTTTGAGGTTGTCGCTGGTGTAGTTGTGGGTAAATTGCTTGTGTTTTCCACTGTAGTTGTGGGCGATGCAGTTGTTGAGGTTGTCACTGCTGTAGTTGTGATTGAATTGCTTGTGTTTTCCACTGTAGTTGAGCGTGATGCAGTTGTTGAGGTTGTCACTGCTGTAGTTGTGGGTGAGTTGCTTGTGTTTTCCACTGTAGTTGTGGGCGATGCAGTTGTTGAGGTTGTCACTGCTGTAGTTGTGAGTGAATTGCTTGTGTTTTCCACTGTAGTTGTGCGTGATGCAGTTGTTGAGGTTGTCACTGCTGTAGTTGTTGGTGAATTGCTTGTGTTTTCCTCTGTAGTTGTGGGTGATGCAGTTGTTGAGGTTCTGACTGCTGTAGTTGTGGGTGAATTGCTTTTGTTTTCCTCTGTAGTTGTGGGCGATCCAGGTGTTGAGGTTGTGACTACTGTAGTTGTGGGTGAATTGCTTGTGTTTTCCTCTGTAGTTGTGGGTGATGCAGTTGTTGAGGTTGTCACTGCTGCAGTTGTGGGTGAATTGCTTGTGTTTTCCACTGTAGTTGTGGACGATGCAGTTGTTGAGGTTGTCATTGCTGTACTTGTGGGTGAATTGCTTGTATGTTCCTTTGTAGTTGTTGGTGATGCAGTTGTTGAGGTTGTCACTGCTGTAGTTGCGGGTGAATTGCTTGTGTTTTCCTCTGTAGTTGTGGGTGATGCAGTTGTTGAGGTTGTCACTGCTGTAGTTGTGGGTGAATTGCTTGTGTGTTCCTCTGTAGTTGTGGGTGATGAAGTTGTTAAGGTTGTCACTGCTGTAGTTGTGGGTGAATTGCTTGTACGTTCCACTGTAGTTGTGGGTGATGCAGTTGTTGAACTTGTCACTGCTGTAGTTGTGGGTGAATTTCTTGTATGTTCCTCTGTTGTTGTGGGTGATGCAGTTGTTGAGGTTGTCACTGCTGTAGTTGTGGGTGAATTGCTTGTATATTCCTCTGTAGTTGTGGGTGATGTAGTTGTTGAGGTTTTCACTGCTGTAGTTGTGGGTAAATTGCTTGTGTTTTCCACTGTAGTTGTGGGCGATGCAGTTGTTGAGGTTGTCACTGCTGTAGTTGTGGGTGAATTGCTTGTATGTTCCTCTGTAGTTGTGGGTGATGCAGTTGTTGAGGTTGTCAGTGCTGTAGTTGCGGGTGAATTGCTTGTATGTTCCGCTGTAGTTGTGGGTGATGCAGTAGTTGAGGTTGTCGCTGGTGTAGTTGTGGGTGAATTGCTTGTATGTTCCTCTATCGTTGTGGGTGATGAAGTTGTTGAGGTTGTCACTGCTGTAGTTGTGGGTAAATTGCTTGTGTTTTCCACTGTAGTTGTGGGCGATGCAGTCGTTGAGGTTGTCACTGCTGTAGTTGTGGGTGAATTGCTTGTATGTTCTTCTGTAGTTGTGGGTGATGCAGTTGTTGAGGTTGTCACTGCTTTAGTTGTGGGTGAATTGCTTGTGTTTTCCACTTTAGTTGTGCGCAATGCAGTTGTTGAGGTTGTCACTGCTGTACTTGTTGGTGAATTGCTTGTATGTTCCTTTGTAGTTTTTGGTGATGCAGTTGTTGAGGTTGTCACTGCTGTAGTTGTGGGTGAATTGCTTGTGTGTTCCTCTGTAGTTGTGTGTGGTGAAGTTGTTGAGGTTGTCACTGCTGTAGTTGTGGGTGAATTGCTTGTACGCTCCACTATAGTTGTGGGTGATGCAGTTGTTGAGGTTGTCACTTCTGTAGTTGTGGGTGAATTGCTTGTATGTTGCTCTGTTGTTGCGGGTGATGCAGTTGTTGAGGTTGTGACTGCTGTAGTTGTGGGTGAATTGCTTGTGTTTTCCTCTGTAGTTGTGGGTGATACAGTTGTTGAGGTTGTCACTGCTGTAGTTGTGGGTGAATTGCTTGTATGTTCCTTTGTAGTTGTTGGTGATGCAGTTGTTGAGGTTGTCACTGCTGTAGTTTTGGGTGAATTGCTTGTATGTTCCTCTGTAGTTGTGGGTGATGCAGTTGTTGAGGTTGTCACTGCTGCAATTGTGGGTGAATTGCTTTTGTTTTCCTCTGTAGTTGTGGGCGATGCAGGTGTTGAGGTTGTGACTGCTGTAGTTGTGGGTGAATTGCTTGTGTTTTCCTCTGTAGTTGTGGGTGATGCAGTTGTTGAGGTTGTCACTGCTGCAGTTGTGGGTGAATTGCTTGTATGTTCCTCTGTAGTTTTAGGTGATGCAGTTGTTGAGGTTGTCACTGCTGTAGTTTTGGGTGAATTGCTTGTGTTTTCCTCTGTAGTTGTGGGTGATGCAGTTGCTGAGGTTGTCACTGCTGTAGTTGTGGGTGAATTGCTTGTGTGTTCCTCTGTAGTTGTGGGTGATGAAGTTGTTAAGGTTGTCACTGCTGTAGTTGTGGGTGAATTGCTTGTACGTTCCACTGTAGTTGTGGGTGATGCAGTTGTTGAAGTTGTCACTGCTGTAGTTGTGGGTGAATTGCTTGTATGTTCCTCTGTTGTTGTGGGTGATGCAGTTGTTGAGGTTGTCACTGCTGTAGTTGTGGGTGAATTGCTTGTATGTTCCTCTGTTGTTGTGGGTGATGCAGTTGTTGAGGTTGTCACTGCTGTAGTTGTGGGTGAATTGCTTGTGTGTTCCTCTGTAGTTGTGTGTGGTGAAGTTGTTGAGGTTGTCACTGCTGTAGTTGTGGGTGAATTGCTTGTACGCTCCACTATAGTTGTGGGTGATGCAGTTGTTGAGGTTGTCACTTCTGTAGTTGTGGGTGAATTGCTTGTATGTTGCTCTGTTGTTGCGGGTGATGCAGTTGTTGAGGTTGTGACTGCTGTAGTTGTGGGTGAATTGCTTGTGTTTTCCTCTGTAGTTGTGGGTGATACAGTTGTTGAGGTTGTCACTGCTGTAGTTGTGGGTGAATTGCTTGTATGTTCCTTTGTAGTTGTTGGTGATGCAGTTGTTGAGGTTGTCACTGCTGTAGTTTTGGGTGAATTGCTTGTATGTTCCTCTGTAGTTGTGGGTGATGCAGTTGTTGAGGTTGTCACTGCTGCAATTGTGGGTGAATTGCTTTTGTTTTCCTCTGTAGTTGTGGGCGATGCAGGTGTTGAGGTTGTGACTGCTGTAGTTGTGGGTGAATTGCTTGTGTTTTCCTCTGTAGTTGTGGGTGATGCAGTTGTTGAGGTTGTCACTGCTGCAGTTGTGGGTGAATTGCTTGTATGTTCCTCTGTAGTTTTAGGTGATGCAGTTGTTGAGGTTGTCACTGCTGTAGTTTTGGGTGAATTGCTTGTGTTTTCCTCTGTAGTTGTGGGTGATGCAGTTGCTGAGGTTGTCACTGCTGTAGTTGTGGGTGAATTGCTTGTGTGTTCCTCTGTAGTTGTGGGTGATGAAGTTGTTAAGGTTGTCACTGCTGTAGTTGTGGGTGAATTGCTTGTACGTTCCACTGTAGTTGTGGGTGATGCAGTTGTTGAAGTTGTCACTGCTGTAGTTGTGGGTGAATTGCTTGTATGTTCCTCTGTTGTTGTGGGTGATGCAGTTGTTGAGGTTGTCACTGCTGTAGTTGTGGGTGAATTGCTTGTATGTTCCTCTGTTGTTGTGGGTGATGCAGTTGTTGAGGTTGTCACTGCTGTAGTTGTGGGTGAATTGCTTGTATATTCCTCTGTAGTTGTGGGTGATGTAGTTGTTGAGGTTTTCACTGCTGTAGTTGTGGGTAAATTGCTTGTGTTTTCCACTGTACTTGTGGGCGATGCAGTTGTTGAGGTTGTCACTGCTGTAGTTGTGGGTGAATTGCTTGTATGTTCCTCTGTAGTTGTGGGTGATGCAGTTGTTGAGGTTGTCACTGCTGTAGTTGTGGGTGAATTGCTTGTATGTTCCGCTGTAGTTGTGGGTGATGCAGTAGTTGAGGTTGTCGCTGGTGTAGTTGTGGGTGAATTGCTTGTATGTTCCTCTATCGTTGTGGGTGATGAAGTTGTTGAGGTTGTCACTGCTGTAGTTGTGGGTAAATTGCTTGTGTTTTCCACTGTAGTTGTGGGCGATGCAGTCGTTGAGGTTGTCACTGCTGTAGTTGTGGGTGAATTGCTTGTATGTTCTTCTGCAGTTGTGGGTGATGCAGTTGTTGAGGTTGTCACTGCTTTAGTTGTGGGTGAATTGCTTGTGTTTTCCACTTTAGTTGTGCGCAATGCAGTTGTTGAGGTTGTCACTGCTGTACTTGTTGGTGAATTGCTTGTATGTTCCTTTGTAGTTTTTGGTGATGCAGTTGTTGAGGTTGTCACTGCTGTAGTTGTGGGTGAATTGCTTGTGTGTTCCTCTGTAGTTGTGTGTGGTGAAGTTGTTGAGGTTGTCACTGCTGTAGTTGTGGGTGAATTGCTTGTACGCTCCACTATAGTTGTGGGTGATGCAGTTGTTGAGGTTGTCACTTCTGTAGTTGTGGGTGAATTGCTTGTATGTTGCTCTGTTGTTGCGGGTGATGCAGTTGTTGAGGTTGTGACTGCTGTAGTTGTGGGTGAATTGCTTGTGTTTTCCTCTGTAGTTGTGGGTGATACAGTTGTTGAGGTTGTCACTGCTGTAGTTGTGGGTGAATTGCTTGTGTTTTCCTCTGTAGTTGTGGGTGATGCAGTTGTTGAGGTTGTCACTGCTGCAGTTGTGGGTGAATTGCTTGTATGTTCCTCTGTAGTTTTAGGTGATGCAGTTGTTGAGGTTGTCAGTGCTGTAGTTGCGGGTGAATTGCTTGTGTTTTCCTCTGTAGTTGTGGGTGATGCAGTTGTTGAGGTTGTCACTGCTGTAGTTGTGGGTGAATTGCTTGTGTGTTCCTCTGTAGTTGTGGGTGATGAAGTTGTTAAGGTTGTCACTGCTGTAGTTGTGGGTGAATTGCTTGTAGGTTCCACTGTAGTTGTGGGTGATGCAGTTGTTGAAGTTGTCACTGCTGTAGTTGTGGGTGAATTGATTGTATGTTCCTCTGTTGTTGTGGGTGATGCAGTTGTTGAGGTTGTCACTGCTGTAGTTGTGGGTGAATTGCTTGTATATTCCTCTGTAGTTGTGGGTGATGTAGTTGTTGAGGTTTTCACTGCTGTAGTTGTGGGTAAATTGCTTGTGTTTTCCACTGTAGTTGTGGGCGATGCAGTTGTTGAGGTTGTCACTGCTGTAGTTGTGGGTGAATTGCTTGTATGTTCCTCTGTAGTTGTGGGTGATGCAGTTGTTGAGGTTGTCACTGCTGTAGTTGTGGGTGAATTGCTTGTATGTTCCGCTGTAGTTGTGGGTGATGCAGTAGTTGAGGTTGTCGCTGGTGTAGTTGTGGGTGAATTGCTTGTATGTTCCTCTATCGTTGTGGGTGATGAAGTTGTTGAGGTTGTCACTGCTGTAGTTGTGGGTAAATTGCTTGTGTTTTCCACTGTAGTTGTGGGCGATGCAGTCATTGAGGTTGTCACTGCTGTAGTTGTGGGTGAATTGCTTGTATGTTCTTCTGTAGTTGTGGGTGATGCAGTTGTTGAGGTTGTCACTGCTTTAGTTGTGGGTGAATTGCTTGTGTTTTCCACTTTAGTTGTGCGCAATGCAGTTGTTGAGGTTGTCACTGCTGTACTTGTTGGTGAATTGCTTATATGTTCCTTTGTAGTTTTTGGTGATGCAGTTGTTGAGGTTGTCACTGCTGTAGTTGTGGGTGAATTGCTTGTGTGTTCCTCTGTAGTTGTGTGTGGTGAAGTTGTTGAGGTTGTCCCTGCTGTAGTTGTGGGTGAATTGCTTGTACGCTCCACTATAGTTGTGGGTGATGCAGTTGTTGAGGTTGTCACTTCTGTAGTTGTGGGTGAATTGCTTGTATGTTGCTCTGTTGTTGCGGGTGATGCAGTTGTTGAGGTTGTGACTGCTGTAGTTGTGGGTGAATTGCTTGTGTTTTCCTCTGTAGTTGTGGGTGATACAGTTGTTGAGGTTGTCACTGCTGTAGTTGTGGGTGAATTGCTTGTACGTTCCTTTGTAGTTGTTGGTGATGCAGTTGTTGAGGTTGTCACTGCTGTAGTTTTGGGTGAATTGCTTGTATGTTCCTCTGTAGTTGTGGGTGATGCAGTTGTTGAGGTTGTCACTGCTGCAATTGTGGGTGAATTGCTTTTGTTTTCCTCTGTAGTTGTGGGCGATGCAGTTGTTGAGGTTGTGACTGCTGTAGTTGTGGGTGAATTGCTTGTGTTTTCCTCTGTAGTTGTGGGTGATGCAGTTGTTGAGGTTGTCACTGCTGCAGTTGTGGGTGAATTGCTTGTGTTTTCCACTGTAGTTGTGGACGATGCAGTTGTTGAGGTTGTCATTGCTGTACTTGTGGGTGAATTGCTTGTATGTTCCTTTGTAGTTGTTGGTGATGCAGTTGTTGAGGTTGTCACTGCTGTAGCTGTGGGTGAATAGCTTGTGTGTTCCTCTGTAGTTGTGGGTGATGAAGTTGTTGAGGTTGTCACTGCTGTAGTTGTTGGTGAATTGCTTGTACGTTCCACTGTAGTTGTGGGTGATGCAGTTGTTGAAGTTGTCACTGCTGTAGTTGTGGGTGAATTGCTTGTATGTTCTTCTGTAGTTGTGGGTGATGCAGTTGTTGAGGTTGTCACTGCTGTAGTTGTGAGTGAATTGCTTGTATGTACCTCTGTAGTTGTGGGTGATGAAGTTGTTGAGGTTGTCACTGCGGTAGTTGTGGCTAAATTGCTTGTGTTTTCCACTGTAGTTGTGGGCGATGCAGTTGTTGAGGTTGTCACTGCTGTAGTTGTGGATGAATTGCTTGTGTTTTCCTCTGTAGTTGTGGGTGATGCAGTTGTTGAGGTTGTCACTTCTGTAGTTGTGGGTGAATTGCTTGTGTTTTCCTCTGTAGTTGTAAGTGATGCAGTTGTTGAGGTTGTCGCTGGTGTAGTTGTGGGTGAATTGCTTGTATGTTCTTCTGTAGTTGTGGGTGATGCAGTTGTTGAGGTTGTCGCTGGTGTAGTTGTGGGTGAATTGCTTGTATGTTCCTCTGTAGTTGTGGGTGATGAAGTTGTTGAGGTTGTCACTGTAGTAGATGTGGGTGAATTGCTTGTATGTTCCTCTGTTGTTGTGGGTGATGCAGTTGTTGAGGTTGTCACTGCTGTAGTTGTGGGTGAATTGCTTGTATATTCCTCTGTAGTTGTGGGTGATGTAGTTGTTGAGGTTTTCACTGCTGTAGTTGTGGGTAAATTGCTTGTGTTTTCCACTGTAGTTGTGGGCGATGCAGTTGTTGAGGTTGTCACTGCTGTAGTTGTGGGTGAATTGCTTGTATGTTCCTCTGTAGTTGTGGGTGATGCAGTTGTTGAGGTTGTCACTGCTGTAGTTGTGGGTGAATTGCTTGTATGTTCCGCTGTAGTTGTGGGTGATGCAGTAGTTGAGGTTGTCGCTGGTGTAGTTGTGGGTGAATTGCTTGTATGTTCCTCTATCGTTGTGGGTGATGAAGTTGTTGAGGTTGTCACTGCTGTAGTTGTGGGTAAATTGCTTGTGTTTTCCACTGTAGTTGTGGGTGATGCGGTTGTTGAGGTTGTCACTGCTGTAGTTGTGGGTGAATTGCTTGTATGTTCTTCTGTAGTTCTGGGTGATGCAGTTGTTGAGGTTGTCACTGCTTTAGTTGTGGGTGAATTGCTTGTGTTTTCCACTTTAGTTGTGCGCAATGCAGTTGTTGAGGTTGTCACTGCTGTACTTGTTGGTGAATTGCTTGTATGTTCCTTTGTAGTTTTTGGTGATGCAGTTGTTGAGGTTGTCACTGCTGTAGTTGTGGGTGAATTGCTTGTAAGTTCCTCTGTAGTTGTGGGTGATGCAGTTGTTGAGGTTGTCACTGCTGTAGTTGTGGGTGAATTGCTTGTATGTTCCGCTGTAGTTGTGGGTGATGCAGTTGTTGATATTGTGACTGTTGTAGTTGTGGGTGAATTGCTTGTATGTTCCTCTGTAGTTGTGGCTGATGCAGTTGTTGAGGTTGTCACTGCTGCAGTTGTGGGTGAATTGCTTGTATGTTCCTCTGTAGTTTTAGGTGATGCAGTTGTTGAGGTTGTCACTGCTGTAGTTGCGGGTGAATTGCTTGTGTTTTCCTCTGTAGTTGTGGGTAATGCAGTTGTTGAGGTTGTCACTGCTGTAGTTGTGGGTGAATTGCTTGTGTGTTCCTCTGTAGTTGTGGGTGATGAAGTTGTTAAGGTTGTCACTGCTGTAGTTGTGGGTGAATTGCTTGTACGCTCCACTATAGTTGTGGGTGATGCAGTTGTTGAGGTTGTCACTTCTGTAGTTGTGGGTGAATTGCTTGTATGTTGCTCTGTTGTTGCGGGTGATGCAGTTGTTGAGGTTGTGACTGCAGTAGTTGTGGGTGAATTGCTTGTGTTTTCCTCTGTAGTTGTGTGTGGTGAAGTTGTTGAGGTTGTCACTGCTGTAGTTGTGGGTGAATTGCTTGTACGCTCCACTATAGTTGTGGGTGATGCAGTTGTTGAGGTTGTCACTTCTGTAGTTGTGGGTGAATTGCTTGTATGTTGCTCTGTTGTTGCGGGTGATGCAGTTGTTGAGGTTGTGACTGCTGTAGTTGTGGGTGAATTGCTTGTGTTTTCCTCTGTAGTTGTGGGTGATACAGTTGTTGAGGTTGTCACTGCTGTAGTTGTGGGTGAATTGCTTGTACGTTCCTTTGTAGTTGTTGGTGATGCAGTTGTTGAGGTTGTCACTGCTGTAGTTTTGGGTGAATTGCTTGTATGTTCCTCTGTAGTTGTGGGTGATGCAGTGGTTGAGGTTGTCACTGCTGCAATTGTGGGTGAATTGCTTTTGTTTTCCTCTGTAGTTGTGGGCGATGCAGTTGTTGAGGTTGTGACTGCTGTAGTTGTGGGTGAATTGCTTGTGTTTTCCTCTGTAGTTGTGGGTGATGCAGTTGTTGAGGTTGTCACTGCTGCAGTTGTGGGTGAATTGCTTGTGTTTTCCACTGTAGTTGTGGACGATGCAGTTGTTGAGGTTGTCATTGCTGTACTTGTGGGTGAATTGCTTGTATGTTCCTTTGTAGTTGTTGGTGATGCAGTTGTTGAGGTTGTCACTGCTGTAGCTGTGGGTGAATAGCTTGTGTGTTCCTCTGTAGTTGTGGGTGATGAAGTTGTTGAGGTTGTCACTGCTGTAGTTGTTGGTGAATTGCTTGTACGTTCCACTGTAGTTGTGGGTGATGCAGTTGTTGAAGTTGTCACTGCTGTAGTTGTGGGTGAATTGCTTGTATGTTCTTCTGTAGTTGTGGGTGATGCAGTTGTTGAGGTTGTCACTGCTGTAGTTGTGAGTGAATTGCTTGTATGTACCTCTGTAGTTGTGGGTGATGAAGTTGTTGAGGTTGTCACTGCGGTAGTTGTGGCTAAATTGCTTGTGTTTTCCACTGTAGTTGTGGGCGATGCAGTTGTTGAGGTTGTCACTGCTGTAGTTGTGGATGAATTGCTTGTGTTTTCCTCTGTAGTTGTGGGTGATGCAGTTGTTGAGGTTGTCACTTCTGTAGTTGTGGGTGAATTGCTTGTGTTTTCCTCTGTAGTTGTTAGTGATGCAGTTGTTGAGGTTGTCGCTGGTGTAGTTGTGGGTGAATTGCTTGTATGTTCTTCTGTAGTTGTGGGTGATGCAGTTGTTGAGGATGTCGCTGGTGTAGTTGTGGGTGAATTGCTTGTATGTTCCTCTGTAGTTGTGGGTGATGAAGTTGTTGAGGTTGTCACTGTAGTAGATGTGGGTGAATTGCTTGTATGTTCCTCTGTAGTTGTGGGTGATGCAGTTGTTGAGGTTGTCCCTGCTGTAGTTGTGGGTGAATTGCTTGTATGTTCCGCTGTAGTTGTGGGTGATGCAGTTGTTGAGGTTGTCACTGGTGTAGTTGTGGGTGAATTGCTTGTATGTTCCTCTGTAGTTGTGGGTGATGCAGTTGTTGAAGTTGTGACTGCTGTAGTTGTGGGTGAATTGCTTGTACGTTCCACTGTAGTTGTGGGTGACAAAGTTGTTAAGGTTTTCACTGCTGTAGTTGTGGGTGAATTGCTTGTATGTTTCTCTGTAGTTGTGGGTGATGCAGTTGTTGAGGTTGTCACTGCTGTAGTTTTGGGTGAATTGCTTGTATATTCCTCTGTAGTTGTGGGTGATGCAGTTGTTGAGGTTGTCACTGCTGTAGTTGTGGGTGAATTGCTTGTATGTTCTTCTGTAGTTGTGGGTGATGCAGTTGTTGAGGTTGTCACTGCTGTAGTTGTGGGTGAATTGTTTGTATGTTCCTCTGTAGTTGTGGGTAATGTAGTTGTTGAGGTTGTCACTGCTGTAGTTGTGTGTGAATTGCTTGTGTTTTCCACTGTAGTTGTGGGTGATGCAGTTTTTGAGGTTGTCGCTGGTGTAGTTGTGGGTAAATTGCTTGTGTTTTCCACTGTAGTTGTGGGCGATGCAGTTGTTAAGGTTGTCACTGCTGTAGTTGTGGGTGAGTTGCTTGTGTTTTCCACTGTAGTTGTGGGCAATGCAGTTGTTGAGGTTGTCACTGCTGTAGTTGTGTGTGAATTGCTTGTGTTTTCCACTGTAGTTGTGCGTGATGCAGTTGTTGAGGTTGTCACTGCTGTAGTTGTTGGTGAATTGCTTGTGTTTTCCTCTGTAGTTGTGGGTGATGCAGTTGTTGAGGTTGTCACTTCTGTAGTTGTGGGTGAAATGCTTGTATGTTCTTCTGTAGGTGTGGGTGATGCAGTTGTTGAGGTTGTCACTGCTGTAGTTGTGGGTGAATTGCTTGTATGTTCTTCTGTAGTTGTGGGTGATGCAGTTGTTGAGTTTGTCACTGCTGTAGTTGTGGGTGAATTGCTTGTATGTTCTTCTATAGTTGTGGGTGATGCAGTTGTTGAGGTTGTCACTGCTGTAGTTGTGGGTGAATTGCTTGTATGTTCCTCTGTAGTTGTGGGTAATGCAGTTGTTGAGGTTGTGACTGCTGTAGTTGTGGGTGAATTGCTTGTACGTTCCACTGTAGTTGTGGGTGATGCAGTTGTTGAGGTTGTCAGTGCTGTAGTTGTGGGTGAATTGCTTGTGTTTTCCTCTGTAGTTGTGGGTGATGCCGTTGTTGAGGTTGTCACTGCTGTAGTTGTGAGTGAATTGCTTTTATGTTCCTCTGTTGTTGTGGGTGATGCAGTTGTTGAGGTTGTCACTGCTGTAGTTGTGGGTGAATTGCTTGTATATTCCTCTGTAGTTGTGGGTGATGCAGTTGTTGAGGTTGTCACTGCTATAGTTGTGGGTAAATTGCTTGTGTTTTCCACTGTAGTTGTGGGCGATGCAGTTGTTGAGGTTGTCACTGGTGTAGTTGTGGGTGAATTGCTTGTATGTTCCTGTGTAGTTGTGGGTGATGAAGTTGTTGAGGTTGTCACTGCTGTATTTGTGGGTAAATTGCTTGTGTTTTCCACTGTAGTTGTGGGCGATACAGTTGTTGAGGTTGTTACTGCTGTAGTTGTGGGTGAATTGCTTGTGTTTTCCTCTGTAGTTGTGGGTGATGCAGTTGTTGAGGTTGTCACTTCTATAGTTGTGGGTGAATTGCTTGTATGTTCTTCTGTAGTTGTGGGTGATGCAGTTGTTGAGGTTGTGACTGCTGTAGTTGTGGGTGAATTGCTTGTATGTTCCTCCGTAGTTGTGGGTGATGCAGTTGTTGAGGTTGTCACTGCTGTAGTTTTGTGTGAATTGCTTGTATATTCCTCTGTAGTTGTGGGTGATGCAGTTGTTGAGGTTGTCACTGCTGTAGTTGTGGGTGAATTGCTTGTATGTTCTGCTGTAGTTGTGGGTGATGCAGTTGTTGAGGTTGTCACTGCTGTAGTTGTCGGTGAATTGCTTGTATGTTCCTCTGTAGTTGTGGGCGATGCAGTTGTTGAGGTTGTCACTGCTGTAGTTGTGGGTGAATTGCTTGTACGTTCCACTGTAGTTGTGGGTGATGCAGTTGTTGAGGTTGTCACTGCTGTAGTTGTGAGTGAATTGCTTGTGTTTTCCACTGTAGTTGTGTGTGATGCAGTTGTTAAGGTTGTCACTGCTGTAGTTGTGGGTGAGTTGCTTGTATATTCCGCTGTAGTTGTGGGTGATGCAGTTGAGGTTGTCGCTGGTGTAGTTGTTGGTGAATTGCTTGTATGTTCCTCTGTAGTTGTTGGTGATGAAGTTGTCACTGCTGTAGCTGTGGGTAAATTGCTTGTGTTTTCCACTGTAGTTGTGGGCGATGCAGTTGTTGAGGTTGTCAGTGCTGTAGTTGTGGGTGAATTGCTTGTGTTTTCCTCTGTAGTTGTGGGTGATGCAGTTGTTGACGTTGTCACATCTGTAGTTGTGGCTGAATTGCTTGTATGTTCCACTGTAGTTGTGGGTGATTCAGTTGTTGAGGTTGTCACTGCTGTAGTTGTGGGTGAATTGCTTGTATGTTCCTGTGTAGTTGTGGGTGATGAAGTTGTTGAGGTTGTCACTGCTGTATTTGTGGGTAAATTGCTTGTGTTTTCCACTGTAGTTGTGGGCGATACAGTTGTTGAGGTTGTTACTGCTGTAGTTGTGGGTGAATTGCTTGTGTTTTCCTCTGTAGTTGTGGGTGATGCAGTTGTTGAGGTTGTCACTTCTATAGTTGTGGGTGAATTGCTTGTATGATCTTCTGTAGTTGTGGGTGATGCAGTTGTTGAGGTTGTCACTGCTGTAGTTGTGGGTGAATTGCTTGTATGTTCCTCCGTAGTTGTGGGTGATGCAGTTGTTGAGGTTGTCACTGCTGTAGTTGTGGATGAATTGCTTGTATGCTCCTCTGTAGTTGTGGGTAATGCAGTTGTTGAGGTTGTCACTGCTGTAGTTGTGGGTGAATTGCTTGTATGTTCCTCTGTAGTTGTGGGTGATGCAGTTGTTGAGGTTGTGACTGCTGTAGTTGTGGGTGAATTGCTTGTATTTTCCTCTGTAGTTGTGGGTAATGCAGTTGTTGAAGTTGTGACTGCTGTAGTTGTGGGTGAATTGCTTGTATGTTCTTCTGTAGTTGTGGGTGATGCAGTTGTTGAGTTTGTCACTGCTCTAGTTGTGGGTGAATTGCTTGTATGTTCCTCTGTAGTTGTGGGCGATGCAGTTGTTGAGGTTGTCACTGCTGTAGTTGTGGGTGAATTGCTTGTAAGTTCCTCTTTAGTTGTGGGCGATGCAGTTGTTGAGTTTGTCACTGCTGTAGTTGTGGGTGAATTGCTTGTAAGTACCTCTGTAGTTGTGGGCAATGCAGTTGTTGAGGTTGTCACTGCTGTAGTTGTGGGTGAATTGCTTGTATGTTCCTCTGTAGTTGTGGGCGATGCAGTTGTTGAGGTTGTCACTGCTGTAGTTGTGGGTGAATTGCTTGTAAGTTCCTCTTTAGTTGTGGGCGATGTAGTTGTTGAGTTTGTCACTGCTGTAGTTGTGGGTGAATTGCTTGTAAGTACCTCTGTAGTTGTGGGCAATGCAGTTGTTGAGGTTGTCACTGCTGTAGTTGTGGGTGAATTGCTTGTATGTTCCTCTGTAGTTGTAGGCGATGCAGTTGTTAATGTTTTGACTGCTGTAGTTGTGGGTGAATTGCTTGTGTTTTCCTCTGTAGTTGTAAGTGATGCAGTTGTTGAGGTTGTCACTGCTGTAGTTGTGGGTGAATTGCTTGTATATTCCTCTGTAGTTTTGGGTAATGCAGTTGTTGAAGTTGTGACTGCTGTAGTTGTGGGTGAATTGCTTGTATGTTCCTCTGTAGTTGTAAGTGATGCAGTTGTTGAGGTTGTGACTGCTGTAGTTGTGGGTGAATTGCTTGTATGTTCATCTGTAGTTGTGGATGATGCAGTTGTTGAGGTTGTCACTGCTGTAGTTGTGTGTGAATTGTTTGTGTTTTCCTCTGTAGTTGTGGGTGATGCAGTTGTTGAGGTTGTCACTGCTGTAGTTGTGGGTGAATTGCTTTTATGTTCCTCTGTAGTTGTGGGTGATGCAGTTGATGAGGTTGTCAATGCTGTAGTTGTGGGCGATGCAGTTGTTGATATTGTGACTGTAGTAGTTGTGGGTAAATTGCTTGTGTTTTCCTCTAAAGTTGTGGGTGATTCAGTTGTTGATGTTGTGACTTCTGTAATTGTAGTTGAATTGCTGGTGTTTTCCTTTGTAGTTGTTTGTGATGCAGTTGTTGAGGTTGTCACTGCTGTAGTTGTGTGTGAATTGCTTGTATATTCCCCTGCAGTTGTGGGTAATGCAGTTGTTGACGTTGTCACTGCTGTAGTTGTGGGTGAATTGCTTGTATGATTCTCTGTAGTTGTGGGTGATGAAGTTGTTGAGGTTGTCACTTCTGTAGTTGTGGGTGAATTGCTTGTATGTTCCTTTGTAGTTGTTGGTGATGCAGTTATAGAGGTTGTCACTGCTGTAGTTGTGTGTGAATTGCTTGTGTGTTCCTCTGTAGTTGTGGGTGATGAAGTTGTTGAGGTTGTCACTGCTGTAGTTGTGGGTGAATTGCTTGTACGTTCCACTGTAGTTGTAGGTGAAGCAGTTGTTGAGGTTGTCACTGCTGTAGTTGTGGGTGAATTACTTCTAAGTTCCTCTGTAGTTGTGGGTAATGCAGTTGTTGAGGTTGTCACTGCTGTAGTTTTGGGTGAATTGCTTGTATGTTCCTCTGTAGTTGTGGGTGATTCAGTTGTTGAGGTTGTCACCTCTGTAGTTGTGGGTGAATTGCTTGTATGTTCCTCTGTAGTTGTGGGCGATGCAGTTGTTGAGGTTGTCACTGCTGTAGTTGTGGGTGAATTGCTTGTATGTTCTTCTGTAGTTGTGGGTGATGCAGTTGTTGAGGTTGTCACTGCTGTACTTGTGGGTGAATTGCTTTTATGTTTCTTTGTAGTTGTTGGTGATGCAGTTGTTGAGGTTGTCACTGCTGTAGTTGTGGGTGAATTGCTTGTGTGTTCCTCTGTAGTTGTGGGTGATGAAGTTGTTGAGGTTGTCACTGCTGTAGTTGTGGGTGAATTGCTGGTACGTCCCACTGTAGTTGTGGGTGATACAATTGTTGAGGTTGTCACTGCTGTAGTTGTGGGTGAATTGCTTGTATGATTCTCTGTAGTTGTGGGTGATGAAGTTGTTGAGGTTGTCACTTCTGTAGTTGTGGGTGAATTGCTTGTATGTTCCTTTGTAGTTGTTGGTGATGCAGTTGTAGAGGTTGTCACTGCTGTAGTTGTGTGTGAATTGCTTGTGTGTTCCTCTGTAGTTGTGGGTGATGAAGTTGTTGAGGTTGTCACTGCTGTAGTTGTGGGTGAATTGCTGGTACGTCCCACTGTAGTTGTGGGTGATACAATTGTTGAGGTTGTCACTGCTGTAGTTGTGGGTGAATTGCTTGTATGTTCCTCTGTAGTTGTGGGCGATGCAGTTGTTGAGGTTGTCACTTCTGTAGTTGTGGGTAAATTGCTTGTGTTTTCCACTGTAGTTGTGGGCGATGCAGTTGTTGAGGTTGTGACTGCTGTAGTTGTGGGTGAATTGCTTGTGTTTTCCCCTGTAGTTGTGGGTGATGCAGTTGTTGAGGTTGTCACTGCTGTAGTTGTGGGTGAATTGCTTGTATGTTCCTCTGTAGTTTTAGGTGATGTATTTGTTGATGTTGTCACATCTGTAGTTGTGGCTGTATTGCTTGTATGTTCCTCTGTAGTTGTGGGTGATGCAGTTGTTGACGTTGTCACATCTGTAGTTGTGGCTGTATTGCTTGTATGTTCCTCTGTAGTTGTGGGTGATGCAGTTGTTGAGGTTGTCACCGCTGTAGTTATGGGTGAATTGCTTGTATGTTCCTCTTTAGTTGTGGGTGATGCAGTTGTTGAGGTTGTCACTGCTGTAGTTGTGGGTGAATTGCTTGTACGTTCCACTGTAGTTGTGGGTGATGCAGTTGTTGAGGTTGTCACTGCTGTAGTTGTGAGTGAATTGCTTGTGTTTTCCACTGTAGTTGTGCGTGATGCAGTTGTTAAGGTTGTCACTGCTATAGTATTGGGTGAGTTGCTTGTATGTTCCGCTGTAGTTGTGGGTGATGCAGTTGAGGTTGTCGCTGGTGTAGTTGTGGGTGAATTGCTTGTATGTTCCTCTGTAGTTGTTGGTGATGAAGTTGTTGAGGTTGTCACTGCTGTAGTTGTGGGTAAATTGCTTGTGTTTTCCACTGTAGTTGTGGGCGATGCAGTTGTTGAGGTTGTCACTGCTGTAGTTGTGGGTGAATTGCTTGTGTTTTCCTCTGTAGTTGTGGGTGATGCAGTTGTTGACATTGTCACATCTGTAGTTGTGGCTGAATTGCTTGTATGTTCCTCTGTAGTTGTGGGTGATGCAGTTGTTGAGGTTGTCACTGCTGTAGTTGTGGGTAAATTGCTTGTGTTTTCCACTGTAGTTGTGGGCGATGCAGTTGTTGAGGTTGTCACTGCTGTAGTTGTGGGTGAATTGCTTGTGTTTTCCTCTGTAGTTGTGGGTGATGCAGTTGTTGAGGTTCTGACTTCTGTAGTTGTGGGTGAATTGCTTGTACGTTCCACTGTAGTTGTGGGTGATGCAGTTGTTGAGGTTGTCACTGATGTAGTTGTGAGTGAATTGCTTGTATGTTCCTCTGTTGTTGTGGGTGATGCAGTTGTTGAGGTTGTCACTGCTGTAGTTGTGGGTAAATTGCTTGTGTTTTCCACTGTAGTTGTGGGCGATGCAGTTGTTGAGGTTGTCACTGCTGTACTTGTGGGTGAATTGCTTGTATGTTCCTCTGTAGTTGTGGGTGATGCAGTTGTTGAGTTTGTCACTTCTGTAGTTGTGGGTGAATTGCTTGTAAGTTCCTCTTTAGTTGTGAGCGATGCAGTTGTTGAAGTTGTCACTGCTGTAGTTGTGGGTGAATTGCTTGTAAGTTCCTCTGTAGTTTTAGGCGATGCAGTTGTTAATGTTTTGACTGCTGTAGTTGTGGGTGAATTGCTTGTGTTTTCCTCTGTAGTTGTAAGTGATGCAGTTGTTGAGGTTGTCACTGCTGTAGTTGTGGGTGAATTGCTTGTATGTTCCTCTGTAGTTGTAGGTGATGCAGTTGTTGAGGTTGTCACTGCTGTAGTTGTGGGTGAATTGCTTGTATGTTCCTCTGTAGTTTTAGGTGATGTAGTTGTTGATGTGACTGCTGTACTTGTGGGTGAATTGCTTGTATGTTCCTCTGTAGTTGTGGGTGATGCAGTTGTTGAGGTTGTCACTGCTGTAGTTGTGGGTGAATTGCTTGTGTTTTCCTCTGTAGTTGTAAGTGATGCAGTTGTTGAGGTTGTCACTGCTGTAGTTGTGGGTGAATTGCTTGTATGTTCCTCTGTAGTTTTAGGTGATGTAGTTGTTGATGTTGTGACTGCTGTACTTGTGGGTGAATTGCTTGTGTTTTCCTCTGTAGTTGTGGGTGATGCAGTTGTTGACGTTGTCACATCTGTAGTTGTGGCTGTAATGCTTGTATGTTCCTCTGTAGTTGTGGGTGATGCAGTTGTTGAGGTTGTCACTGCTGTAGTTGTGGGTGAATTGCTTGTGTTTTCCACTGTAGTTGTGCGTGATGCAGTTGTTAAGGTTGTCACTTCTGTAGTATTGGGTGATTTGCTTGTATGTTCCGCTGTAGTTGTGGGTGATGCAGTTGAGGTTGTCGCTGGTGTAGTTGTGGGTGAATTGCTTGTATGTTCCTCTGTAGTTGTTGGTGATGAAGTTGTTGAGGTTGTCACTGCTGTAGTTGTGGGTAAATTGCTTGTGTTTTCCACTGTAGTTGTGGGCGATGCAGTTGTTGAGGTTGTCACTGCTGTAGTTGTGGGTGAATTGCTTGTATGTTCCTCTGTAGTTGTGGGTGATGCAGTTGTTGAGGTTGTGACTGCTGTAGTTGTGGGTAAATTGCTTGTATATTGCTCTGTAGTTGTGGGTAATGCAGTTGTTGAGGTTGTCACTGCTGTAGTTGTGGGTGAATTGCTTGTATGTTTCTCTGTAGTTGTGGGTGATGCAGTTGTTGAGGTTGTCACTGCTGTAGTTGTGGGTAAATTGCTTGTGTTTTCCACTGTAGTTGTGGGCGATGCAGTTGTTGAGGTTGTCACTGCTGTACTTGTGGGTGAATTGCTTGTATGTTCCTCTGTAGTTGTGGGTGATGCAGTTGTTGAGGTTGTCACTTCTGTAGTTGTGGGTGAATTGCTTGTATGTTCTACTGTAGTTGTGGTTGATGCAGTTGTTGAGGTTGTCACTGCTGTAGTTGTGGGTGAATTGCTTGTAAGTTCCTCTTTAGTTGTGAGCGATGCAGTTGTTGAGGTTGTCACTGCTGTAGTTGTGGGTGAATTGCTTGTAAGTTCCTCTGTAGTTTTAGGCGATGCAGTTGTTAATGTTTTGACTGCTGTAGTTGTGGGTGAATTGCTTGTATGTTCCTCTGTAGTTGTAGGTGATGCAGTTGTTGAGGTTGTGACTGCTGTAGTTGTGGGTGAATTGCTTGTATGTTCATCTGTAGTTGTGGATGATGCAGTTGTTGAGGTTGTCACTGCTGTAGTTTTGGGTGAATTGTTTGTGTTTTCCTCTGTAGTTGTGGGTGATGCAGTTGTTGAGGTTGTCACTGCTGCAGTTGTGGGTGAATTGCTTGTATGTTCCTCTGTAGTTGTGGGTGATGCAGTTGATGAGGTTGTCACTGCTGTAGTTGTGGGCGATGCAGTTGTTGATATTGTGACTGTTGTAGTTGTGGGTAAATTGCTTGTGTTTTCCTCTAAAGTTGTGGGTGATTCAGTTGTTGATGTTGTGACTTCTTTAATTGTAGTTGAATTGCTGGTGTTTTCCTTTGTAGTTGTTGGTGATGCAGTTGTTGAGGTTTTCACTGCTGTAGTTGTGTGTGAATTGCTTGTATGTTCCCCTGCAGTTGTGGGTAATGCAGTTGTTGATGTTGTCACTGCTGTAGTTGTGGGTGAATTGCTTGTATGTTTCTCTGTAGTTGTGGGTGATGAAGTTGTTGAGGTTGTCACTGCTGTAGTTGTGGGTGAATTGCTTGTATGTTCCTTTGTAGTTGTTGGTGATGCAGTTGTTGAGGTGGTCACTGCTGTAGTTTTGTGTGAATTGCTTGTGTGTTCCTCTGTAGTTGTGGGTGATGAAGTTGTTGAGGTTGTCACTGCTATAGTTGTGGGTGAATTGCTTGTATGTTCCTCTGTAGTTGTGGTCAATGCCGTTGTTGAGGTTGTCACTGCTGTAGTTGTGGGTGAATTGCTTGTATGTTCCGCTGTAGTTGTAGGTGATGCAGTTGTTGAGGTTGTGACTGCTGTAGTTGTGGGTGAATTGCTTGTAAGTTCATCTGTAGTTGTGGATGATGCAGTTGTTGAGGTTGTCACTGCTGTAGTTGTGGGTGAATTGTTTGTGTTTTCCTCTGTAGTTGTGGGTGATGCAGTTGTTGAGGTGGTCACTGCTGTAGTTGTGGGTGAATTGCTTGTATGTTTCTCTGTAGTTGTGGGTGATGAAGTTGTTGAGGTTGTCACTGCTGTAGTTGTGGGTGAATTGCTTGTATGTTCCTTTGTAGTTGTTGGTGATGCAGTTGTTGAGGTTGTCACTGCTGTAGTTTTGTGTGAATTGCTTGTGTGTTCCTCTGTAGTTGTGGGTGATGAAGTTGTTGAGGTTGTCACTGCTATAGTTGTGGGTGAATTGCTTGTATGTTCCACTGTAGTTGTAGGTGATGCAGTTGTTGTGGTTGTCACTGCTGTAGTTGTGGGTGAATTGCTTGTATGTTCCTCTGTAGTTGTGGTCAATGCAGTTGTTGAGGTTGTCACTGCTGTAGTTGTGGGTAAATTGCTTTTATGTTCCTCTGTAGTTGTGGGTAATGCAGTTGTTGAGGTTGTCACTGCTGTAGTTTTGTGTGAATTGCTTGTATGTTCCTCTGTAGTTGTGGGTGATTCAGTTGTTGAGGTTGTCACCTCTGTAGTTGTGGGTGAATTGCTTGTATGTTCCTCTGTAGTTGTGGGCGATGCAGTTGTGGAGGTTGTCACTGCTGTAGTTGTGGGTGAATTGCTTTTATGTTCTTCTGTAGTTGTGGGTGATGCAGTTGTTGAGGTTGTCACTGCTGTAGTTGTGGGTGAATTGCTTGTGTTTTCCACTGTAGTTGTGGGCGATGCAGTTGTTGAGGTTGTCACTGCTGTACTTGTGGGTGAATTGCTTGTATGTTTCATTGTAGTTGTTGGTGATGCAGTTGTTGAGGTTGTCACTGCTGTAGTTGTGGGTGAATTGCTTGTGTGTTCCTCTGTAGTTGTGGGTGATGAATTTGTTGAGGTTGTCACTGCTGTAGTTGTGGGTGAATTGCTGGTACGTCCCACTGTAGTTGTGGGTGATGCAATTGTTGAGGTTGTCACTGCTGTAGTTGTGGGTGAATTGCTTGTATGTTCCTCTGTAGTTGTGGGCGATGCAGTTGTTGAGGTTGTCACTGCTGTAGTTGTGGGTGAATTGCTTGTATGTTCCTCTGTGGTTGTGGGTGATGCAGTTGTTGAGGTTGTCATTACTGTAGTTGTGGTTGAATTGCTTGTATGTTCCTCTGTAGTTGTGGGTGATGCAGTTGTTGAGGTTGTCATTACTGTAGTTGTGGTTGAATTGCTTGTATGTTCCTCTGTAGTTGTGGGTGATGAAGTTGTTGAGGTTGTCACTGCTGTAGTTGTGGGTGAATTGCTTGTGTTTTCCTCTGCAGTTGTTGGTGATGCAGTTGTTGAGGTTGTCACTGCTGTAGTTGTGGGTGAATTGCTTGTATTTTCCTTTGTAGTTGTTGGTGATGCAGTTGTTGAGGTTGTCACTGCTGTAGTTGTGGGTGAATTGCTGGTATGTTCCTTTGTAGTTGTTGGTGATGCAGTTGTTGAGGTTGTCACTGCTGTAGTTGTGGGTGAATTGCTTGTGTGTTCCTCTGTAGTTGTGGGTGATGAAGTTGTTGAGGTTGTCACTGCTGTAGTTGTGGGTGAATTGCTTGTACGTTCCACTGTAGTTGTAGGTGAGGCAGTTGTTGAGGTTGTCACTGCTGTAGTTTTGGGTGAATTGCTTGTATGTTCCTCTGTAGTTGTGGTCGATGCAGTTGTTGAGGTTGTCACCTCTGTAGTTGTGGGTGAATTACTTGTGTTTTCCTCTGTATTTGGGGGTGATGCAGTTGTTGAGGTTGTCACTGCTATAGTTGTGGGTGAATTGCTTTTATGTTCCTCTGAAGTTGTGGGTGATGCACTTGTTGAAGTTGTCACTGCTGTAGTTGTGCGTGAATTGTTTGTATGTTCCTCTGTAGTTGTGGGCGATGCAGTTGTTGAGGTTGTCACTGCTGTAGTTGTGGGTGAATTGCTTGTAAGTTCCTCTGTAGTTGTGGGCAATGCAGTTGTTGAGGTTGTCACTGCTGTAGTTGTGGGTGAATTGCTTGTATGTTCCTCTGTAGTTGTAGGCGATGCATTTGTTAATGTTTTGACTGCTGTAGCTGTGGGTGAATTGCTTGTGTTTTCCTCTGTAGTTGTAAGTGATGCAGTTGTTGAGGTTGTCACTGCTGTAGTTGTGGGTGAATTGCTTGTATGTTCCTCTGTAGTTGTAGGTGATGCAGTTGTTGAGGTTGTGACTGCTGTAGTTGTGGGTGAATTGCTTGTATGTTCATCTGTAGTTATGGATGATGCATTTGTTGAGGTTGTCACTGCTGTAGTTGTGGGTGAATTGTTTGTGTTTTCCTCTGTAGTTGTGGGTGATGCAGTTGTTGAGGTTGTCACTGCTGTAGTTGTGGGTGAATTGCTTGTATGTTCCTCTGTAGTTGTGGGTGATGCAGTTGATGAGGTTGTCACTGCTGTAGTTGTGGGCGATGCAGTTGTTGATATTGTGACTGTTGTAGTTGTGGGTAAATTGCTTGTGTTTTCCTCTAAAGTTGTGGGTGATTCAGTTGTTGATGTTGTGACTTCTGTAATTGTAGTTGAATTGCTGGTGTTTTCCTTTGTAGTTGTTGGTGATGCAGTTGTTGAGGTTGTCACTGCTGTAGTTGTGTGTGAATTGCTTGTATGTTCCCCTGCAGTTGTGGGTAATGCAGTTGTTGATGTTGTCACTGCTGTAGTTGTGGGTGAATTGCTTGTATGTTTCTCTGTAGTTGTGGGTGATGCAGTTGTTGAGGTTGTCACTGCTGTAGTTGTGGGTGAATTGCTTGTATGTTCCTTTGTAGTTGTTGGTGATGCAGTTGTTGAGGTTGTCACTGCTGTAGTTGTGGGTGAATTGCTTGTATGTTCCTCTGTAGTTGTGGTCAATGCAGTTGTTGAGGTTGTCACTGCTGTAGTTGTGGGTGAATTGCTTTTATGTTCCTCTGTAGTTGTGGGTGATGCAGTTGTTGAGGTTGTCACTGCTGTAGTTTTGGGTGAATTGCTTGTATGTTTCTCTGTAGTTGTGGGTGATTCAGTTGTTGAGGTTGTCACCTCTGTAGTTGTGGGTGAATTGCTTGTATGTTCCTCTGTAGTTGTGGGCGATGCAGTTGTTGAGGTTGTCACTGCTGTAGTTGTGGGTGAATTGCTTGTATGTTCTTCTGTAGTTGTGGGTGATGCAGTTGTTGAGGTTGTCACTGCTGTAGTTGTGGGTGAATTGCTTGTGTTTTCCACTGTAGATGTGGGCGATGCAGTTGTTGAGGTTGTCACTGCTGTACTTGTGGGTGCATTGCTTGTATGTTTCTTTGTAGTTGTTGGTGATGCAGTTGTTGAGGTTGTCACTGCTGTAGTTGTGGGTGAATTGCTTGTGTGTTCCTCTGTAGTTGTGGGTGATGAAGTTGTTGAGGTTGTCACTGCTGTATTTGTGGATGAATTGCTGGTACGTCCCACTGTAGTTGTGGGTGATGCAATTGTTGGGGTTGTCACTGCTGTAGTTGTTGGTGAATTGCTTGTGTGTTCCTCTGTAGTTGTGGGTGATGAAGTTGTTGAGGTTGTCACTGCTCTAGTTGTGGGTGAATTGCTTGTACGTTCCACTGTAGTTGTAGGTGATGCAGTTGTTGAGGTTGTCACTGCTGTAGTTGTGGGTAAATTGCTTGTATGTTCCTCTGTAGTTGTGGTCGATGCAGTTGTTGAGGTTGTCACCTCTGTAGTTGTGGGTGAATTGCTTGTGTTTTCCTCTGTATTTGGGGGTGATGCAGTTGTTGAGGTTGTCACTGCTATAGTTGTGGGTGAATTGCTTGTATGTTCCTCTGAAGTTGTGGGTGATGCACTTGTTGAGGTTGTCACTGCTGTAGTTGTGCGTGAATTGTTTGTATGTTCCTCTGTAGTTGTGGGCGATGCAGTTGTTGAGGTTGTCACTGCTGTAGTTGTGGATGAATTGCTTGTATGTTCTTCTGTAGTTTTGGGCAATGCAGTTGTTGAGGTTGTGACTGCTGTAGTTGTGGGTGAATTGCTTGTATGTTCCTCTGTAGTTGTGGGTGATGCAGTTGTTGAGGTTGTGACTGCTGTAGTTGTGGGTGAATTGCTTGTATGTTCCTCTGTAGTTGTGGGTGATGCAGTTGTTGAGGTTGTGACTGCTGTAGTTGTGGGTGAATTGCTTGTGTTTTCCTCTGTAGTTGTGGGTGATGCAGTTGTTGAGGTTGTCACTGCTGTAGTTGTGGGTGAATTGCTTGTATGTTCCTCTGTAGTTGTGTGTGATGCAGTTGTCGAGGTTGTCACTGCTGTAGTTGTGGGTGAATTGCTTGTATGTTCCTCTGTAGTTGTGGGTGATGCAGTTGTTGAGGTTGTCACTGCTGTAGTTGTGGGTTTATTGCTTGTATGTTCCTCTGTAGTTGTGGGTGAATTGCTTGTTCGTTCCTCTGTAGTAGTGACTGATAAAGTCTTTGGCAATTTGCTAGCTGTCAATGATTCTGTAATTGGTAGTGATTGAGTGGTTGGTGCCGATATTCCTGAAGATGTGTTTGCAACAGCTGTAGTTTTTGTGCCTGTACTTGTTTGTGTTGCTGTTGCTTGCGCTGCTGTAGCTGGTAAAGAGGTAGCTGTTTCTGTGGACTTGTGTGACTTGGTTGATGCTTCTTCTGTGGTTGTACTTGAATTGTCAGTTACAGATTCAGTATTTGAAGATATAGCAATTGTTACTACTGATCCTGAAGATTTTGTTGATGATTTCTCTTTTGTTGTTGTGCTTTGTGCCAGTGTAGTTGTGTTTGTTGCTGTAGTTTGAGCTTGTGTTGTTGTGGGTGATGCAATTCTTGATGTTGAGATTGCTGTAGCTGCTGTTGCAGTTGATGTTGAGATTGCTGTAGCTGCTGTTGCTGGTGAAGATGTGTTTGCAGCACTTGTAGTATTTGCCTTTGAGCTTGTTTCTGTTGTACTTGTTTGTGGTGCTGTAGTTGTTGGAGCGCTTGTTGCTGTTGTGAGCTCTATGGTGTTGTGTGATAAACTTGGTGTTGTTTTTGAAGATGTATTCGCACCAGTTGATATCTTTACTGTTGTGTTTGGTTTTGTTGTTGTGCGTTCTGTAGTAGATCTAGTGTAGATTGTTGAATTGAGCGGCTTGTTTGTTGATGTTGCTGCATTTGTATTTGAATAATCAGCTGATAATTCTTTATTCAAAGGCGTAGTAGTCATTATTGCCGATCCTGGAGTTGTGGCTGCAGCAGTTGATACATTATCTTTTATAGTTGTGTTTGTTGCTGGAGGTTGAGCTTGTGTAGTTGTGGCTGATGCAGTTGTTGATGTTGAGTTTGCTGTAGCTGATTTTGTAGTTGGGGATGATTCACCACTTGTAGTACTTTTAGAATTTGCTATTTTACTTGTAATGGTTGTTTGTGCTGCTGGAGTTCCTGATGATTTCGCAATTGTTGGTGTAGATGTAAGTATCTCATTCATGGACATAATTGTCGGCAACTCTGTAGGTATAAACGAATCAGACTTTTTTTAATTACAAAAATGTAAATAACTAAACGGATTTAATTGCAGATAATATGTAATATCTATCTATCTATCTATCTATCTATCTATCTATCTATCTATCTATCTATCTATCTATCTATCTATCTATCTATCTATCTATCTATCTATCTATCTATCTATCTATCTATCTATCCCACTTCTATCTATCTATCTATCTATCTATCTATCTATCTATCTATCTATCTATCTATCTATCTATCTATCTATCTATCATCTATCTATCTATCTATCTATCTATCTATCTATCTATCTATCTATCTATCTATCTATCTATCTATCTATCTATCTATCTATCTCATATCTATCTATCTATCTATCTATCTATCTATCTATCTATCTATCTATCTATCTATCTATCTATCTATCTATCTATCTATCTATCTATCTATCTATCTATCTATCTATCTATCTATCTGTCTATCCATCTATTCCATTTTTACTAATAATTGGAGATATGCACTCTGCAGCCAAGCATTGCAGATTTGATAAATTCTAGTGGTCTATGTTCTCTAATGGAATTATACTCAATGGCTGTATTTAAAATTCTATAGACTTCAGGGCTGAAATCTCCCAGCAGTGTCATCTTTGTACAGTTCCTGGTATAGTCATCTAATGAGGTTAAAACAAGCTGCCCCACTGCATTAGAGGGGCCTTAGAGAAACTATTACATGGGAGGGGGGGGGGGGGGAGAACAAGCTTGCAGACTACTTTCTATGACAATCAGCAGACTTAAATGCAGCTCTGGAGTATAATACAGGATGTAACTCAGGATCAGTACAGGATAAGTAATGTATGTACACAGTGACTCCACCAGCAGAATAGTGAGTGCAGCTCTGGAGTATAATACAGGATGTAACTCAGGATCAGTACAGGATAAGTAATGCCATGTATGTACACAGTGACACCACCAGCAGAATAGTGAGTGCAGCTCTGGAGTATAATACAGGATGTAACTCAGGATCAGTACAGGATAAGTAATGCCATGTATGTACACAGTGAGTCCACCAGCAGAATAGTGAGTGCAGCTCTGAAGTCTAATATAGGCTGAAACTTAGGATAAGATAAGTAATGTTATATATGTACACAGTGACTACTTACAGTGTATATATATTATAGGCTTGGCACAGTACACAGTAATACATCTGATGAATCAGTAATTTCCTCACTGTCAGAGCTTTATATAGATCACTGCAAAATTATAATCAAGTGCAGCTTAATCCCTTTAGATAAATAATTCCTTTTCTCACCTGCTGTGCCTTTAATAATGTATTTGTATTTCCCCATACCAAGAAATATTTCCATATTAATAAGCAGCGGTTCTGCCAATATCTGCGTCTTACCTGCCAGAATCATTAGGCTCAGCCACAGGCACATATGTCTGTCCATCCTGCGGCCGGTGCCGTAGCCCCAGTCACAGTCTGCGGAGAAAGGAACACGTCTTCACTATACGTTATTCATAGCACACGTGGGAGAAGACTTTTTCTTGAAATTATAGTAAAATCTCTCATGCAGAATTAATAGAATTAGACAATTGCTGAATGATCAAAGATCCAGGACAGTCAGAGAAAACTCAGCCCAAAATAAAATCATACAAAAAATAGTTTCTACATCTTTGTAAACTCGTTAATTTCTGAACTATTATTGGCAGATTGAATGCTTTATATGATATATGGAAATTTGTATTTCTTTTTTTTTAGCTCCCAATGTCTGATATGGAGCTTCAAATACCCCCTACATCAGCATACAGATATTTAGAGCTCCCATAGAGTTACATGATAAGATTCTGCTGTCTGCAGCCACCACTAGGGGCACCTTAAAGGGTAGCTAAACTCTCAGAAAACTTCTGATATGTCATAGTGATATGTCAGAAGTTTTGATTGATGGGGTCCGAGGACTGTGACCCCCACCAATCGATAAAATGAAGCGGCAGAAGCGCTCGTGTGAGCGCTGAGCCGCTTAGTTACTTTTCAGCTTTTTCCGTGAATCAATGTAGTGGTGTACGAACTCAATAGAAAGTCTATGAGCCTGTACTCCGATACATCAGCTTTCTGGAAAAAGCCGAACAGAAACAAAGCGGTTGAGCGCTCACACGAGCACTTCTGCCGCCTTGTTTTAGTGATTGTGGCGGTCTCAGTGCTTGGACCCCCACCAATCAAAACTCCTGACATATCACTGTGTTCCTTACTCTAGTGCAGACTCCTGGGATGACGTTTCATCCCACGTGACTGCTGCAGCCAATCACAGGCCAATCACAGGCTGTAGCGGCAGTCACATGGGATCAATCATCATCCCAGGAGTAGTGCTGCGGTTTTCTGCAGCGGACATTCTGAGCGAAAAACTGCACCACTGGTTTGTGCGTTTTTTCACCCGGAATTCCCTGCGGCGCACAGGGCAGATACGCTGCGTGCTTTTATGCAGCGTATCCTCCCAGTGTAAACTCAGCCTAAGGCCATGTTCAGACATGGCAGAATTTTTCTGCTGAAAATGTTGCTGCAGATTCTTTGTGAATTTGCAGCAACTTTTGCATATTTGACAGGTAATTCAGACGTTGCAGATATCACAGCGGACGCCACAGATTTCAGTTTTTGCATTGCAAAGGCTGAAATCCACAGTGAAATTCCGCTTTGTCTCCGCAACGTCATGAGCTGCTGCGGAGGGAAAATTCTGCACCGCAGCCTGATCTCCGCACAGTTATTTTCTGCAACGTCTGAACTAACTTTCCTAAAAACGAAACGTGTAGAAAAAAATGTAACAAACGGCCGCTGGAGAATTCCACTGCCGACTGTCCACAGCGCAACTCAACAGCAATTCCGCCACGTGTGTACGTACCCTAATAGTTGCCCAATAATTCTGCACATATAGATATTCTCCTAAGAAGGCCAAAACCTCACTTTTACTTTCTTAAATATTCAGGTTTGAGGTTTATTAACATTTTGTATTGACCGACTTCTCTGTAGTTGTACAATAATAAAATGAATCCTCAAAAATACAACTTGTCTATTAATTGTGCACACAGTGTATATATATATATGGAGGTTTAGTCCCAGTTCAGGGTGTATGTGCAGCGTAGATTTCCACCTCATAGAGGTAACCTTGTCGTGGCAGGTGGGCTCACACAATTTGATCAAAATGTGCGCTAAGAACCTCCCTATTGTAAGTAGATTTAGCAGTAATGCATATTTATTTATATTTAGTGGCTTAGGTGGCATTAGTGTTCGCAGTGTGCTGTATATATATATAAGTATATATAGCAGAAGACATTGAACCAGGTATCTTGTTCCTTAGAATTTACATATTAGTTATTTGGTCTTATCTAGAAGGAAGCCTATTATTCTCTTCAGCCTAATTATGATCTCCCAGAGGTTATCACCCAGCTTTCCGATGACACTGACCGGCATATAATCACTGTTATTCAGACTTCCGTGCTCCCTCTCAGTAAAGCTCCGGCTGTATTCCTCAGTAGATGATTACTGGTAGACATTTGGCAATATATACCTTGGGTTACAGACATAAGCATAGCCATGGGGGGTGCAGAATTAGCAGTCGTACCCAGGCCCTAGTGGTTTTGGGGGGCCCATAAGTCCCTCTGCCTCATGAGACGACACCAGTAGGTGGGGGATGGGCACAGATTTTGTATGGGGCCGCTGTCAGGGAATAATAAATGTCTTACACAACATGAGAAGTTTATAGATCACATTCAGGAAAGTCATCGTCCTGACGTGACGTGTCGTAGCCTCCATCCGTCAGTGCCTTCCATACTGCCGTGTTTAGTTGGTGAGTCACTTGTGTCTTCTTGGAATAATCTATTAACGTGTATTGTTTCGTTTTTTTACGCCCTTTTATTCAGATGAGCAGCCCCTCCGGCATCATAGTGAGTTCTTACTCCTCCAACTCTTACAAGACAAACAAAATATTCAGGGGTGACCCCAATAATCAACTCCCCCTATATCACACCCACAGGCGTCCAAGAAGCTGAGATGTGAGGTTCTATCTGACTCTATAGACATGATTTTTCTCCCTGGGCTTCGCTGTGACATGGAGGGATCAAGGCGATCACTGGTGATTTCTTATAAAAGGCCGACACATTTCTGGGTCTTTGGGGTGAAAAATCTCATACTCCTTCACCCTGCAAAGCTGATATTTTGTCATGGAAAGAAAATCCTCAGCTCCAATATAATAGGTAAGTATAAGCCAAGCAGCTCTACAAACTCATCAAACAGCTCCCCATATCTCAGCTTCCTGCGCCCTGTGAGTGTGACATGAGGGGTACAAGGATTCTGTGCTCACCTGCACTTCCGGTGGAGTTATGCTGTAATGTAAGTAGGTTCCATGCGCATAGACATAGGGTTTTTGGGGTTACAAACAGCAGGACAGAGAGTATTTTTGCTAATTGAGTCATCTCACCGAACAATGAAAACTTCCTGTTAATATTTACATACTATCATGGGTGTTTATGTTGACCCAGGTAATTGCTCTGAGACCCAGGAATGTAAATACATTATCTTATTCTATCAGTGAATGCCGCTTATCTCCCTTAACCACTTAATGACCAAGCTATTTTTTACGTTTTTCCATCGTCGCTTTCCAAGAGCTATAACTTTTTTATTTTTGCGTCTACATAGCTGTATAACATCTTTTTTTTTTTGCGGAACAAGTTGTATTTTTTATTAGCACAATTTTGGGGTACTTATAATTTATTGATCAACTTTTATTAACTTTTTTGGGGGGGGGGGGAATAGATAAAAAACAGCAATTTTGCCACACTTTTTTGCTTCCTAAATTTACGCCGTTTACCGTGTGGTATAAATAACACTAACTTTATTCAACGGGTCATTACGATTGCAACGACACCAAATTTATATCGTTTTCTTATGTTTTACTACTTTTATGCAGTAAATACACTTTATTTTCCAAATGATGTGTTTTTGTGTCTCCACAATCTGTTTTTGTTATTATGTTTTTGTTTTTTTTTTAGTTCTTTTTTTAATCTATAAATGACAAATGATGAAAAAACTGAACGTTAGTTGTCACTTGTCATCATCGGTTTCTCCATCCCTTAAAAACTATGGCTAAGAATATTGATTGGATGTTTTTGAATTAGTCAAGGGGATGACGGTGAGTCGAAAGATGGCTGCCCAGTGTCGTTATAAAGTCTGACTCTGCTTGTATGATTACTTGATATTGATAATTCTAGAAATATATAAAGAAATGCCATAAATACAAGTCATAGTATCGGTCATCCATCAGTGTAGACTTGTATGGGTACTTGTTCACGGGAACCAAAAAATGCAGAAATGTGGGATCTATCAATAATGTAATAACATAGTAGAAGAGAAGCCGGACATCCTTAGGGGCTCTAAAGGGGTCCTGACTGTGTCACACAAGGGACACGACAAGCAAAAAATACAAAAGCAGCCGGGTAGAAACCAAAAATATCAAAAAGTTACGTGCAATCTTAGGATTCATGGTAACATTAAAAGAAGGCATGCTTAACCGCTGTTTTTGGAAACAAACCCATTACTTTCCTATAGGACTAGTATTTACCATGTGTGGCCCAGTCTTGCCTCCCCCACATTGCAGACTTCCCCCCTAAATATTTTGCTATGTATAGTGGTTTGAGGGCAGACCCCTTCTTTTGGGTTCCCCCCACCGTTGCAATCATACAAGTCTACCTTCACAGATAATTATCCTATAACCCATTACTATATTATAAGTTTACCAGCTACTGTCTGTGACCTAGGAATAGCCCCCCCAACCCCCACTTTGAATGACTAGAGACACCAATACTATTTCACTATTGATGGAAATAAGAGCAAAAAGCACGGCGCCACATGGTGCAGGTCAATCAGGTTAGGCAAGCTAAGGATAGTAACATACCATGCTCACCTAATAATTGTGTGGAAACAAATATTGAGAAGTTAGTCACAAGGGTAATCCACAGGTGCTGCTGCCAAGATCCAGACCGGCTAACCAGAAGGTCACCGCTTGACAAGATAATTGAAAAAATGGAAAAGGAAGGATCTTATAAGGTGCTGCTGCGTGGAAATTGGGCAGGTATAATCCCAACAGGACGCAGCCAGATCAAAAATGCTCAACAAAATACATTTTTGATCTGGCTGCGTCCTGTTGGGATTATACCTGCCCAATTTCCACGCAGCAGCGCCTTATAAGATCCTTCCTTTTCCATTTTTTCAATTATCTCTTTCACTATTGAGGGATGATCCATAGTGGGGAACCATGAATAGTTCACACAAGGAAAATGATGAACTGAGATAAAATAGCAGCTGGGTAGAAGCCAAATATTACAAAGGATAATATGCAATCTTGGGGTGCAATGTCACAATAAAACCAGGCAATAAATAAAGTAATCTCGTAGAACAACATTGAAAGTTGAATTCTAGAAATACAGAAGGATTTCTAGAATAATACAGGGTCATTCGGGCCAGACATGGAGTGTCAGGGGCAGTCTCAAACAAACCTCTAGGGGTCTATCATTGACCTTGTGACTCCCAGCCACGGCCCCCGTAAGGCATTGTTCCCCAAAAGACAATGTTAAATTCTTAATAAACGGTTTCTGCTTGGAGGACAAAGACACCACCGCAGGGTGCCGCAGAAGATTATTCCTTCTTTAATAATCAAATTAAATAATGACAATATTCCAAATTCCCAATATATTAATGTGGACTCTAAATTATTGTATGTAACAGTCATTTCATATTAATATTCTAGAATCATTAGTACCAGAACCAAGCAAAGTGCATATATACAGCACCAGCACAAAGCTCAGTACATATATACAGCACCAGAACAAGCTCAGTACATATATACAGCACCAGAGCAAAGCTCAGTACATATATACAGCACCAGAACAAGCTCAGTACATATATACAGCACCAGAGCAAAGCTCAGTACATATATACAGCACCAGAATCAAGATCAGTGCATATATACAGAACCAAAATCAAGCTCAGTACATATATTCAGCACCAGAACAAAGCTCAGTACATATATACAGCATCAGGAACAAGATCAGCGCATATATACAGCACCAGAATCAAGCTCAGTACATATATACAGCACCAGACCAAAGCTCAGTACATATATACTTCAACACAACCAAGCGCAGTACATAAATACAATACCAGACCCAAGCTCAGTATGGCCTGATTTATGTTAAGGATATGGTGGAAGTTTTCGTTTCACAAACAAGAAAAGTACTCTTCACTCTGCAGATCTTTTCAGTTGTTACAGAATGGATCCAAAGCAATCAGAGGCAGAATAAAAAGTTAGATTCAGTTACTCACAGGTTACATCTTCTTTGATTGGGATAATTTTCCTTTTTTCTTTTCCATCCGCTCCAAGCTGCCATGATGACTTCTCCTGAACACAACCCATCTCTGCAGAGTTTGCGGCCCAGAACATTCTCCCCATCTATAGCCACACAAACTCCTCATATTGTCATACACTGGGCCCCTGAAATAGTTACAATATACACTATGCCCCTGAAGGTAATACTGCCACACACTGTGCCCCTAATATAATTCTGCTACAGACTATGCCCCTGAATATAATAGCACCATACACTTTGAACCCTAAATACAATGCCGCCACACATTGTGTAAAACTAAATATAACACTGCTACACACTGTGCCAACTGAATGTAATACTGCTACACACTGTGCCAACTGAATGTAATACTGCTACACACTGTGCCAACTGACTGTAATACTGCTACACACTGTGCCAACTGAATGTAATACTGCTACACACTGTGCCAACTGATTGTAATACTGCTACACACTGTGCCCTCAGAATATAATACTGCTACACACTATGCCCCCTGAATGTAATACAGCTACACACAGTGCCCCCTGAATAAAATACTGCTACACACTGTGCCCCCTGAATATAATACTGCTACACACTCTGCCCCCTGAATATAATACCGCTACACACTCTGCCCCCTGAATATAATACTGCTACACACTGTGCTCCCTGAATATAATACCACTACACACTGTGCCCTCTGAATATAATACCACTACACACTGTGCCCTCTGAATATAATACTGCTACACACTGTGCTCCCTGAATATAATACCGCTACACACTCTGCCCCCTGAATATAATACTGCTACACACTGTGCTCCCTGAATATAATACCACTACACACTGTGCCCTCTGAATATAATACCACTACACACTGTGCCCTCTGAATATAATACCACTACACACTGTGCCCCCTGAATATAATACTGCTACACACTGTGCTCCCTGAATATAATACCACTACACACTGTGCCCTCTGAATATAATACCGCCACACACTGTGCCCCCTCAATATAATTGTGTGACACACAGATACAATTGAATGCAGAATGGAACCAAGTGAGCAGCACGCTTCTCCTGGCTTCTGCGATCCAGCTGTAGCTTTAACAAACGGTTGGGAGAACCAGGGATAACAAAAAAAAACAGGTTTTACCTCCAGTATTTTGCTACATACGACTCCCTCACTACATTGAGAGCGGATCTCTCAGATCCATGTCTTTTGTTTCCTCCAAAGTGATACCCACAAAAGTCCACGTCAAACAATCCTTACATTAATTTAAAAAAATACAATTTGTAAGTCATATAACAATTTATTTTAGCTGATACAAATAGAGGCCATGAAAATGCATCATGAGATCTTCTGAACTACTAAGGAAAACCATTTTGCCAGGAGTTAAAATTGTTTTATCTGCTGTCTATTATTTCCATTAAATTCTTAATATAACATGAGCGTGACCCTCAGCCTTCACCCCCATCCACCATAATCCATTATAATCTTCAAGTCACCTATAGATCTTGTCCAAACCAGTGCTCTGATACATTTTATGCAACAACGACAAAAAATCAGTGGATGGATCTTAATCAAGAGATGCAAAAATTATTATTTTGCCATCAGTTTCAGTCTATTTTAGATATTGTTTCCTTTTTTTACCTTAAAGTGAACCTGTCACATTGAAAATGCATTTGCCTCTGCAGGCCGCATGTTATAGAGCAGGAGGAGCTGAAGAGACTGATACATAGTTTTTTGGGGAAACATTCAGTATAACTTGTATTTTATTCATTCAATCTTCTTATTCTGGGCTCAGGAGTCCAGTGGGCGGTCCTACTCAGTGATTGACAGCTATCTCTACATGCCCACTCTTACAGGATAGACTGTCAATCATTGAATGAGACCGCCCACTGGACTCCTAAGCCCAGAAAAAGCAGAATGAATGAATAAAATAAACTAAAAATAGAATAATAAGTCATACTGAATCTTTTCCCGCAAAACTAGGTGGGACCTGCATCTAACAGACATTCATGCCATATCCTGCGATGGGCATACCACTTTAAGAATAAAAAAAAAATCCTTTTACTTTTCATATGAGTGAACGTTCTTCTGCGGCCACTTACCTGCCCCTCTCTGTGTTTTCCCAGGATAGTCCTCTCTCCGCAGATACAGCTGAGTGACAGGCATTACAGATGGCAGTGTCTCTTATAAAGGGGGTTGGACCAGGTGGTGACTGATGCCACCAGGTAAGGGCAGCACATTCCCCTCCAGTGATGGCACAGGGCTCCTAGAGGGATGATCTTATGTTGGTTAATAGTCCATTTTAATGTGCTCACGTGAGTAATAGAGAAGAATGTGAGGCATGACAGGTGTATTCTGGAACTGTGCAATGAAGGTCATTGTGTCACAGACTCCTAATAAAAAACATTTCAAGAACTCCGTTTATATTTCTTTAAATACTCATCTGCATTTGTAAATTAGCAAAAAATTGGCATTTTATACAGTTTTCCATCAAAGTATCGACACAACCCAGCGGATGAATGGCCCTTCCCTCCGGACGTCCCCCTCCAAACTGTTCTAAACCCCTCTATCAGCCGAGCTAAACTCCTAAAATGTAGGGGATGGGGGGCAGTTAGGTTTTTCTACATCAGATTACTGTATAATGGTTGGTGTAAAGACAACACATCTGTGCAGACACTGAACCAGCAGGGGGTACTGGAGATCCCAGCTGTAAAAATGGAGAATTTACCAAGTGACTCTGATTTTTTTTATAGAAATTTATTTTAACTTTAAACTGTAAAATTGTGGGTGACTATAACGGAATGAAAGATTCTTAGACACCACACGTAAATATGTATCTGTGCTCCGTTTTTCTCTAACGTGTGAAAGTGGAGTGAAAAGTAGGTGTGGCTTAGTGCTTGGCCGGGATTTAGGTGAATTTCCCAAAATTATGTTTTTGATACAGTTTTTGAAGCTAAAGCCTGGAGTGGATACAAAAGAGAGGAGATGTATCTATCAGTCTTTCCTCTATACTTTCCCTTCCATTTTTATCTAATATGGGTTTTGGACAAAAAAAAACTGCATCCAAAACTGCACCAAAAACTGCATCAAAACAGCCTGTGTGATTCTAGCCTTAAGCTGGCCGTACACCTAAGATAGTGATGGCTGCATCGTCTGTGCGATCGTTTATACGAATGATCCCAGCAGCTACAGGATAGACAAAACATGGGCGATCAGGGAGTCAGTTTTAAAAAAAAGTTTTGCCAAAATTTTCCAACCTGGACGATCACATTTGCGGCAGACAGAAGTCTGCTGGCGGCCATTGCGAACAGTCCTTCACGTGAATTTTGCACGTGTGACTGCACCCTAAATGAGATGCAACTTTTAGAAAAAATTCAGAAAAAAAGTATCTCTACCCCACATGGATTAAGTTTTGTAATTTTAGCCAGTGTGTAAGGTCATGACAGTGAAGACGCACGCATTCATAAATTTGTCGCAACGTCTGTCAATAAACGAACCGAGCTTTAACTTGATGCCTTCAATGATGACACTTTTGAAATACGTGGGTTCAATTTTTAGAAAGTAGAACTTTGGGAAACAATAAAAAATTGGGACCTTTTTTTTACATTTGGTTTTCCCTGTTGCGGGATTTTTAACCATTGACGTGAAATGCAACAGAGATTCCCCAAAAAATTGCATGTCCTAAAAAATAATCAAACTGTTTATGGCAATCTGCTTTAGGTCTCACTCATATAAAAGAAAATAATTTCCGCATTAATACAAACCTCCCCTCCCCCTACGTTACATTAACAAGAATTTGTCAGCGACTCTGATTTAACAAGAGAAATAAAATCTAAATGAACGGCTATTAGAGAATACGAGATTCTTACGCCACACCAAGAAGAACACGTGCTGCTAGACAGGTTCACCTGAGGATTTTACAGGTACACAACCGGGCTGCAAGTGGCGAAGAGGAAACCCACCACCGGTCACGGCTCGATCCGGACCCCAGACGTCAGCGAAACATTTCGAGTGTGTAACATCTGGGGGCGGCCGCAACTTTTATCAAAGTTTGATATCACAGGATCCCAACCCCATTAAGCCGTGTGATCTACAGCCGCCATACACCGACCGGTTTTCCTCCAATCCAGCATATTGGACCCTATTAGGGCACACGGATGACTTACAGGGGGGTCCACTGCCATGAAGAGGACAGGGGAAGGGGGGTTCTCACTTTCCAGCAGCATGGACGTGTACTTATACAGAGGGATGAATAATGATGAGGAGAACGTCCCACATAATCTCACTTTCTGGCAGGTTGGCATCTGATCTAATATGATGAGAGGATTAATTTGTGTTTAATGCAATGTTAATTATTGCTGCACCTTGTCTCTGTTTTAATCTACATGTGCAATATGTAAGTATGTAAGGCACGCGAGAGGCCGGGGCAGATACATGCGTTACAGGGCACCATAGCGAAGCTTTGACTGCCCCCCCCCCCAACACTCATGTGCGCCGCTAAGCGGCTGATCTCTTGACGTCTGTGATACTCTGTATATTTAAAGGGGTTTCCAACAAAATACATATTTGCTATAAATATCTGATAGGTGGTGGTCCCATTCTACTTATAGGTTGGGTCAGAAAAAATGTGACCGTGCCCCGAAGCCAGTGGGACCGACTGCCCCCCACACCGCGTCTATCCACTGTTACTGTAGTAACTGGGACCTATGTAATAAATGACAAGATCCCCTGCTCCGGGCGCAGCGCTGAGTTGTGAAGCCATTCAACGCCACAACGTTATGTGCGCCGCACACAATGTCGTGACGCTGAATGGAGTTAAGACCCACGCTGGGCCCGGAGTGGAAGAGGAATACTGTCTGCTGGGCCCTGTATCTAAGCCTAACATGTGTGATACTGTCTGCTGGGCCCTGTATCTAAGCCTAACATGTGTGATACTGTCTGCGGGGCCCTGTATCTAAGCCTATCATGTATGATACTGTCTGCTGGGCCCTGTATCTAAGCCTAACATGTGTGATACTGTCTGCTGGGCCCTGTATCTAAGCCTATCATGTGTGATACTGTCTGCTGGGCCCTGTATCTAAGCCTAACATGTGTGATACTGTCTGCTGGGCCCTGTATTTAAGACTAACATGTGTGATACTGTCTGCCGGGCCCTGTATCTAAGCATATCATGTGTGAGTATGATACTGTTCGATAGGCCCTGTATCTAATCTTGTTATGTGTAATGCTGTCCGCTGGGCCGCACCGTCCATGAGGCAAGATGAGCATCGTGCCTCAGGTGGCGCCACTGAAACCAGCTACCGCCACCCCCTCCTGCGCTGATTGTACCTGCGTCTATAGGAGGCAGGTACAAATACATGCATAAGTGCTGAATCTCCGTGCCCGACCATTCAGCACCTTACATTGACACTGATTGGCAGGACAGAATGACTTGCTCCGCCAATCAGCGCCTTTCAACGATTCTATCGCCGTTTCAGTTGTTGAAAGGCGCTGATTGTCCGGGCAAGTCATTCTGCCCTACTAATCAGTGCTTTTTAACAACGCATGCGGTGCGATGACGCAGGACGGCGCGGGAACGGGATCAAGGTGAGTATGTAAAGTTGTTTTTTTCCACTTAAAAGTGTGAGTGGCATTATCTACAGGAGAGCTATACGTAGGGCACTATATACAGGGGGCGCTATATGTGGGGCATTACCTACAGGCGGGCTATATGTGGGACTCTATCTACAGGGGGGCTATATATGTGGCACTATATACAAGGGGAGCTATATATGGGGCACAATCTACAGTGGAGGCTATATGTGGGACGCTATCTACGGGGGGGCTATATGTGGGGCACTATCTACAAGGGGGTTATATGTAGAGCGCTATCTACAGGGGCCTATATGTGGGCCAATATCTACAGGGGGCCTATATGTAGGGCACAGTCTACAGGGGGCTCCATGAAGGCACTATCTACAGGGAACGTTGTGTGTGTGGTGGACACAGTGTATGAAACTATTATAATTAGAGGTGTAGTGTATGGCACCATAAGAATTTTATCTTCGTTTATAGGAGCAGAAATGTTTGAAAAGTGAGAAGCTGAATACATCTGAGCGGAAAACTGCAGAAATGAGACATGGCCGGGAGAAGTCGTTATAGAGGTCTGGACCGGATGGAGAAGAAAATATAAAAAGAACAACTAAACTCTGAACACCAGTGAGTCACTTAATGTAAATGTTTATTCTGCTTGTAATCAGTAGTCACTGTATGATCTGCAGCGAGATGATGGTGGTATGATTTTTTTTTTGTGAAACAGCATCTCCCTGCATATCCTTACCATTGTTCGGGCCATGCTGGGAGCTGTAGTTCTACGCTATACAAACCTATACGGCAGGGGTTGCACTAAATTGATCTGTATTTGTGCTGGTGCTGTATTTACGCAAAGAGCTTGGTTCTGGTTCTATATATATGTTCTGAGCTTGGTTCTGGTGCTGTATTTATGTACTGAGCTTGGTTCTGGTGCTGTATTTATGTACTGAGCTTGGTTCTGGGGATGTATATATGTATGAGCTTGGTTGTGGTGTTGTACATATGTGTTGAGCTTGGTTCTGGTGCTGTATATATGTTCTGAGCTTGGTTCTGGTGCTGTATACACCGTATTCCAAATTATTATGCACATTGGATTTAAGTGTCATAAACATTTAATTATTAGTTTTTCAGTGAAACTCATGGATGGTGTTGTGTCTTAGGGCTCTTTGGATCTCCCGCCTGGGTGACGCTGGCACTCACTTCCTGGTCCGGACACTGTCACCCGCAGGACCCGCGCGTGCACGGCCTTAAAGGGCATTTGCAGAATAGCTGCAATTAGCCCAGAATGCTTCTGGACTATAATAGGGGCTCTGCCCCCTCGATCATTGCCTGAGCGTTGTTGTGTTACCTTAAGTTTGTCCTTGCAAATGGATTCCTAGTGTTTTCCAGTTCCCGGTGTTACCCGTTCCTGCAGCCTGTACCCTGTATCCCGTGCTACCATGCTAATGTGCCTTCAAGAGTTGGAGTCGTGTTTTGCCCTCCGCTGCATCTATTGTGTCACACCCCGCCGGGTGTCTGTCTACTGCCGGAGCCTCATCATAGCCTGAATCCACCGCTACTGTCTACATTGCCTCAGGTACCCTTTCTGGACTCTAGACATTGCATTGTACCTGCTTGGCCAGCTGCTATCCTGCTAAGCGGTACGGCCCAGTGGGTCCACACCCCGCGCCATGACCGTTTCCCTCCTTAATACAGCAGATATACAACTATGAATGCTCTCTATTCTTTATTAAGCTCTATTAGTCATTACCACAATATTATTTTGTGCTGTTTGGGTTAATAGTAGAGCGGACCTGGAACATGCTGCCCTCACACTGGTACAGAGAAAGATCCGCTACAGCCACATGTACAACAGCAGGGAATGTGTCATGAAAGGGGTATTCAGGTCACAATCAATTATCACCATTTCACTGGATAGGTGATAACTGTTAGTTTGGTGAAGGTCCGACCGTTGGGACCCGCACTGATCGCCAGAACAGTGGTCCCGTATCTCTCGTCCCCGCCCAGTCGCAAGCCCAATGCCAGAAGGCGATGAACGAATCACAGGTCGGGCATGAGCCCTGCTGCATCATTCACATTCTATGGCACTGACGGAAACTGCTGAGCACCCTATCTAATAGAGATCCAAAATACATATGTGTGGACGGGGGATATTTAATCGGTTACTTTCTATTGGAAACAATTACGGACGATTGTAGCAGTTTTGCTCGACTCTACAAGAGCAGGGTGATCATTTCCCTAGTTCCACTTAATAGTTTTAGGCACACAACCGTATTGCTTTTGCGGTCCACAAAACCACTGGTCCATAAAAAACCCTTGTTGTGCATCCGTGTGTTATCCGGACTTATGGATCCACAACTATTCACCAGTATTATCTCCTGTGGTAAGACATTACAAAGTTGAACTGCTCTTATTTTAAAGAACTCTTTACTAAATTGATGACGTTGGTGCCTTTCCTCTACACGTAAATGATGTCCATTGTCTAGGTCTTGGAATTAATAGAATGTCCCAATTTTCAGTATTATATTTATATTTGGACCACAGTTCTTTATCTGTTTTTTTTTTAATTTGCTTTTGTTGCTTCTTCTTGGCATTGAGTGCTACTGCTGTATACCAAAACCCTTTTCTTGCTCTGTTGTTTCAGACAATTTTTAAGATTAACTCAGTTGCCATGGGGTCTAGAGAAAGCGAGGGTCTAGGTTATCCTCCTCCTCGTATACCATGTACAGTGTTACCCACTGGTCCCACTGGGCTATTCTCCAAAGGAGAGAAAAGAAGGGGGTGAGCCAGTACTGTCTCTGGATGTAGGGCCAGTACTGTCTCTGGATGTAGGGGCCAGTACTGTCTCTGGATGTAGGGGCCAGTACTGTCTCTGGATGTAGGGGCCAGTACTGTCTCTGGATATAGGGGCCAGTACTGTCTCTGGATGTAGGGCCAGTACTGTCTCTGGATATAGGGGTCAGTACTGTCTCTGGATGTAGGGCCAGTACTGTCTCCGAATGTAGGGGCCAGTGCTGTCTCTGGATGTAGGGCCAGTACTGTCTCCGGATGTAGGGGCCAGTACTGTCTCTGGATGTAGGGCCAGTACTGTCTCTGGATGTAGGGCCAGTACTGTCTCCGGATGTAGGGGCCAGTGCTGTCTCTGGATGTAGGGGCCAGTACTGTCTCTGGATGTAGGGCCAGTACTGTCCCTGGATGTAGGGGCCAGTACTGTCTCTGGATGTAGGGCCAGTACTGTCTCCGGATGTAGGGGCCAGTACTGTCTCTGGATGTAGGGCCAGTACTGTCCCTGGATGTAGGGGCCAGTACTGTCTCTGGATGTAGGGCCAGTACTGTCTCCGGATGTAGGGGCCAGTGCTGTCTCTGGATGTAGGGGCCAGTGCTGTCTCTGGATGTAGGGGCCAGTTCTGTCTCTGGATGTAGGGGCCAGTGCTGTCTCTGGATGTAGGGCCAGTGCTGTCTCTGGATGTAGGGCCAGTGCTGTCTCTGGATGTAGGGCCAGTACTGTCTCTGGATGTAGGGGCCAGTACTGTCTCTGGATGTAGGGGTACTTACTTTATATGGCACTTGTGTCCCCCCTCCCTCTAATACTAGAGTAGGAAATGCCCTTTCCCTTAGTAATAGTAATGGTAACTGCCCCTCACCATTAATAATGTAGAAACCCCTCATAGCCCAAATAGTAATGTGGGAGGGCGTCTCTCCCTTATACTGTTTGGGATTTCATTCCCTCACAATACTAATACGGTGGTCCCCCCCAGACCACCAATACCAGTAATGTCAGACTGCCCTATCTCCTCTGGTAGTGATTTGGAGAATTCCCCCTAATCCCCCCACCCCCCCAAAAAAAAGTGTGCATCTAATATGTGCTGCTTTCCCCCAGTAATTGTAACATGAAAACATCTCATTGATGATAATAATATATCTGCCCCTCCATCCCCTAAAAAATAGTGCGAAACTAGATCAGGTATCGATTCAAGTCCATAATCATTTATTGTCTACTTTTCGCTTTTTTATTATTTTTCCCCGATGTTCATGATCATTTGATTGTACTGATTACTGCGAAAAGAAGGGATTTCCAATTTATTACATTATGAATAATTAAACAATCGATACGTTGTACAATGAGATATAACATTTCTATAAATGAATAACACTGATTCTGTGAAATAAGAGGTGGATTAAATATAATATGTAAAACAGAGATAAAATAATGATCAGAATATGACGGGTTATGTGATTCTGCCTTCTTTTCTGCACTTCTCGCCACCTTAAGGCCCCAGGCAAACGACCGTATATTTCTCCCGTAATTGCGGATCCATTCATTTCTATTGGCCACGGACACCATTCAGTATATTTACGGTTCGATGTCCGTGTTGAAAAAATGATAGAACCCGTCCTATTCTTGTCTGTAATTACGGCACGGACTCTCCCATAGAAGCCTATGAGCGCTTCTGTAAATACAGACGGCTACGAATGTGCATCCGTAAACCGTCCGTATTTACGGAAGCGTTGCTATGCAACATGTCGGTGACATCATTTGCAGCCTCCCTCTTTTTTACCGATCCGTAAATACGGATCAAATACGGATACATTACAGACCGTATTTGCGGATACCGTTACGGATGACTAAGGATCCGTATTTACGTACAGTATTTATGGATTGATGAAAATATGGTCATGTGCATGAGGCCTAAGGGGATACTCCGGTCAAAGATAAAACATCCCATAGTGTGTATGTGCTCCCCGACTGTATCTGTTATTGGTGCTCACTGTTACAGTATAGTGTCTACATTGTAGCAACTTGTGGCGGTCATCTACACAATATTTTTCCCAGGCCAGCTAATATGCATTCACTATATGTTAATTACCTTTCCTTAACCAGATGTCAGTTGGTAGGTGCACACAGTCATGTGACAATTAGGCTCCACCCACAACAGTAAAGATTTTTTTTTATAAATGTCAATTGGAAATAATGAACCATGGGACATGGCTAAAATAAAAAAATATATATCAACTATACATTTCCCTTCTACAGTTTTTAGGCTCAGTCGTCATTGGTCCCCCTATATTGGGGTTATCAGTTTAAAATGATGTAATGACTGGAGAGATTCTATAAATTGTATCCCATGCAGTTCTGAGTTCTTTTGTTGTTCCTGCTGGTTGTCTAGTTGCTTCTCTGATGTTAGATTAGACTGATGTTTTGTAATCCGGGCTCTTGTTCAAGATCCGGAATGGGTTTGGAGCATGTGGTTTCATCAGGATGAGACTCTTAGGCTCTGTAAGACAATTATATAAGTTTTATGAGTGATCATTTACCATGGACCAAACAATACCACCAAACAGTGTGCAAATACCATCATACAGTGCCCAAATAATACCATAAAGCACCCAAGTAAAATCACCTTGCAGTGCCCAAATAACAATACCATAAAGAGCCTAAATAATACCACCACACAAAGCTAAAACAATAGCGCCATACATTGTGCAAATAATACCATCATACAGTGCCCAAACTATACCATAAAGCACCCAAGTAAAATCACCTTACAGTGCCCATATGGCAATATTATAAAAACCCTAAATAATACCAACACGCAAAGCCCAAATAATACCATCATACAGTGCCCAAACTATACCATAAAGAGCCTAAATAATACCACCACACCAAGCCCAAACAGTGTGAAAATAACATAAGGAGCCCAAGTAATACCGCCATACAGTGCCAAAATAACTATAAGGTAAATATACCATTACACAAAGCCCAAACAATGTCACCATGAAGTATCCAAATAATACCACAGATCAGTGTTCAAATAATACCATAAAACAACCAAGTAATATTGCCATACAGTGCCCACGTAAAAGAACCCAAATAATACCAATATACAAATAAGAGTTTCATACACAGCTCACATAATTCTTTGATTATTCACAAGCTGGAATCACTATTTGCAATGAGCACGATACTTCCCCTTATGCAGTGCCGCCCCACACGTCTTCTGAGTTTGAGCATTTGCCAGTGGCCGTTACTTTTATCCTAATCCTTTCTATCAATCTTAGAATATAATAGAATATAAATGCCACTTACACCCACTTATAAACTGGAACTATCAATTTTCCATAGAGTTGGCGTTTCTGAAAACCCCGCACATGGGAACATACCCTACAGATTGCTGGATGTTTTATATACTCACCCATACAGTCACCTCCTGATCCTACAGCATACGGACCTTACCGATTTGCGTACGATACCTATAAAAGAAAGATACTCTAATGATACACATATTTTATATACATATTAATTGCTCTTTTTTAGATCTAAGCAGCTCCGAAATTATTTGCTGGTCCATTTCACAATTTATCATTATAAGGGTTGGAGCGCGGTTTTTTTGATCTGCAAATCCCCTGCTGCCCTTTTTGCAACAGTCATAGACTTGCATGATAAAATTTTGGCTGCCCTCACGTGGGGGAACTTACTGAAGACAGATTTATCAGCAGAACGAAGAAGCTCACAACGCCCTCAAGTGAATGGGTCGGTGCGCAGCGTGTCTGGATAAACCATGAAGGGTCGATTATTCTGCTGAACGATGGGGGTTTAGGGTCTCAGACGCTCAGTGGTCATAGATTAAAGAGGCTCTGTCACCAGATTTTGCAGCCCCTATCTGCTATTGCAGCAGATCGGCGCTGCAATGTAGATTACAGTAACGTTTTTATTTTTAAAAAACGAGCATTTTTGGCCAAGTTATGACCATTTTTGTATTTATGCAAATGAGGCTTGCAAAAGTACAACTGGGCGTGTTTAAAAGTAAAAGTACAAGTGGGCGTGTATTATGTGCGTACATCGGGGCGTGTTTACTACTTTTACTAGCTGGGCGTTCTGATGAGAAGTATCATCCACTTCTCTTCACAACGCCCAGCTTCTGGCAGTGCAGATCTGTGACGTCACTCACAGGTCTTGCATCGTGTCGGACGAGCGAGGACACATCGGCACCAGAGGCTTCAGATGATTCTGCAGCAGCATCGACGTTTGCAAGTAAGTAGCTACATCGATTTACCTGCAAACGCCGAAGCTGCTGCAGAATCATCTGTAGCCTCTGGTGCCGATGTGTCCTCGCTCGTCCGTCACGATGCAGGACCTGTGAGTGACGTCACAGATCTGCACTGCCAGAAGCTGGGCGTTGTGAAGAGAAGTGGATGATACTTCTCGTCAGAAAGCCCAGCTAGTAAAAGTAGTAAAAACGCCCCGATGTACGCACATAATACACGCCCACTTGGACTTTTGCAAGCCTCATTTGCATAAATACAAAAATGGTCATAACTTGGCCAAAAATGCTCGTTTTTTAAAAATAAAAACGTTACTGTAATCTACATTGCAGCGCCGATCTGCTGCAATAGCAGATAGGGGTTGCAAAATCTGGTGACAGAGCCTCTTTAATGGACAGGTCTAGGAGGACCCTTTAAAATCTGGAGAAGCAGCAATAAAGTCTACTTGGCTGCTGGGATTAGTCGACCACTGGCCTCGAAAATAGCCGAAAATTAGAATTTTGCAGAATTTAAGGTCATTCTGGAAACCTGGGGCTGTCTGTGAATATTGGGGCAGCCGGCTGCTATGTAACATATGATGATGGGATTAGAATAAATGTGGATCGTCATACAACTCGGGGACCAAAAACTATAACCTAATGTGACATACAACACAAATAATAGAAAACTGCCCTCAATAATAAGATATGAGGACTGCGGGACGTGAATATTCTGCAATATTGCACACAGTCGACTTAAATGTCTTTCCAGCCCCATGAAATATTTTACAAACAGCTGATAATGGTATAAAATAACAAAAGTAGTAATACCTTACCGATCCCCTGCCGCTCCCGTGCCGACACTTCTCTGGTGCCCCGCCGGTCTTCATTTACATGGCTCTAGCAATGACTTCTCGCAGAATGTGACTGCTGCAGCCAATTACTGACTAGCGGTGATGCGTCAACCCTACTGACGTCACCGATACAAACATGCAGCGATCACATGTCGAGAGGAACGGGATTGTAAGAGATTTCATGGGGCTGGAAAACTTCTTTAATAATAATTGTTTACTTACCAAATAGACAATTGTTTACTTACCAAATAGATAATTATAGCACCTACGACAAACACTGCCGCAAATAATCCAAGTATAACCCTGGCGTACACAGGGAAGGAGCTTCCTCCAGAACCTGCTAAGGAAGTAAAATGGGGAAACATTCCTAAATTACGTTTTGCTTTGCTAACTCCTTTTACATATAGCATCACAGTACCCACAATTTTGCTTAAAATGAGAAATCTCCCAGCATCCCCTGCTTGTTCAGTGTCTGCACAGCTTGTTCTGTTGATTTGTATTGTGGGAAGTATTGTTTTTACACAATACATTATACAAAAAAAAACTCCCTTAAAGGAGCTCAGCTAAACTGCTAAAGGGGTGTTTGTTGACAAGCTCGCTGACTGTTTTTAAGAACAACCTGCAGAATTGCAGTAATGTTATGTATGTACACAGTGACTCCAGCAGAAGAATAGTGAGTGCAGCTCTGGAGTTTAATACACAATGTAACTCAGGATCAGTACAGGATAAGTAATGTAATGTATGTACACAGTGACTCCACCAGCAGAATAGTGAGTGCAGCTCTGGAGTATAATACAGGATGTAACTCGGGATCAGTACAGGATAAGTAATGTAATGTATGTACACAGTGACTCCACCAGCAGAATAGTGAGTGCAGCTCTGGAGTATAATACAGGATATAACTCAGGATAAGTAATGTAATGTATGTACACAGTGACTCCACCAGAAGAATAGTGAGTGCAGTTCTGGAGTTTAATACACAATGTAACTCAGGATCAGTACAGGATAAGTAATGTAATGTATGTACACAGTGACTCCACCAGCAGAATAGTGACTGCAGCTCTGGAGTATAATACAGGATGTAACTCAGGATCAGTACAGGATAAGTAATGTAATGTATGTACACAGTGACTCCACCAGCAGAATAGTGAGTGCAGCTCTGGAGTATAATACAGGATGTAACTCAGGATCAGTACAGGATAAGTAATGTAATGTATGTACACAGTGACTCCACCAGCAGAATAGTGAGTGCAGCTCTGGAGTTTAATACACAATGTAACTCAGGATCAGTACAGGATAAGTAATGTAATGTATGTACACAGTGACTCCACCAGCAGAATAGTGAGTGCAGCTCTGGAGTATAATACAGGATGTAACTCAGGATCAGTACAGGATAAGTAATGTAATGTATGTACACAGTGACTCCACCAGCAGAATAGTGAGTGCAGCTCTGGAGTATAATACAGGATATAACTCAGGATCAGTACAGGAAAAATATATAAACTGTAAATTTGTGTTGTATTCAGAGCTGCTTTAAACTAGCCTGATCTAACTACAGCACAATATGTAATACTATAATAAACATCTGAACTTTATAATTAATCTGGTCTTTTACAATTATAATGTATCAAACAGTGTTACCAGCTGCGGCTGTGGTTGTTGCTGTTGTGGTTGTTGATCTGGTTGTTGGTGTTGTGGTTGTTGCTGCTGTGGTTGTTGATCTAGTTGTTGGTGTTGTGGATGTTGATGTGGTTGTTGCTGCTGTGGTTGTTGATCCGGTTGTTGGTGTTGTGGTTGTTGATCTGGTTGTTGCTGCTGTGGTTGTTGATCCGGTTGTTGGTGTCGTGGTTGTTGATCTGGTTGTTGCTGCTGTGGTTGTTGAACCGGTTGTTGGTGTTGTGGTTGTTGACCCGGTTGTTGGTGTTGTGGTTGTTGATCTGGTTGTTGCTGCTGTGGTTGTTGAACTAGTTGTTGGTGTTGTGGTTGTTGATCCGGTTGTTGGTGTTGTGGTTGTTGATCTGGTTGTTGCTGCTGTGGTTGTTGGTCCGGTTGTTGGTGTTGTGGTTGTTGATGCTGTGGTTGTTGAACCGGTTGTTGGTGTTGTGGTTGTTGATCTGGTTGTTGCTGCTGTGGTTGTTGATCCGGTTGTTGGTGTCGTTGATCTGGTTGTTGCTGCTGGGGTTGTTGAACTGGTTGTTGGTGTTGTGGTTGTTGATCTGGTTGTTGCTGCTGTGGTTGTTGATCCGGTTGTTGGTGTTGTGGTTGTTGATGTGGTTGTTGCTGCTGTGGTTGTTGATCCGGTTGTTGGTGTTGTGGTTGTTGATCTGGTTGTTGCTGCTGTGGTTGTTGATCCGGTTGTTGGTGTTGTGGTTGTTGATCTGGTTGTTGCTGCTGTGGTTGTTGATCCGGTTGTTGGTGTCGTTATTGTTGATTTGGTTGTTGATGCTGTGGTTGTTGAACCGGTTGTTGGTGTTGTGGTTGTTGATCCGGTTGTTGGTGTTGTGGTTGTTGATGTGGTTGTTGCTGCTGTGGTTGTTGATCCGGTTGTTGGTGTTGTGGTTGTTGATGTGGTTGTTGCTGCTGTGGTTGTTGATCCGGTTGTTGGTGTCGTGGTTGTTGATTTGGTTGTTGCTGCTGTGGTTGTTGAACCGGTTGTTGGTGTTGTGGTTGTTGATCCGGTTGTTGGTGTTGTGGTTGTTGAACCGGTTGTTGCTGCTGTGGTTGTTGATCCGGTTGTTGGTGTCGTGGTTGTTGATCTGGTTGTTGCTGCTGTGGTTGTTGATCTGGTTATTGGTGTTGTGGTTGTTGATGTGGTTGTTGCTGCTGTGGTTGTTGATCCGGTTGTTGATTTGGTTGTTGCTGCTGTGGTTGTTGATCCGGTTGTTGGTGTCGTGGTTGTTGATTTGGTTGTTGCTGCTGTGGTTGTTGATCCGGTTGTTGGTGTTGTGGTTGTTGAACCGGTTGTTGGTGTTGTGGTTGTTGATCCGGTTGTTGGTGTTGTGGTTGTTGATCTGGTTGTTGCTGCTGTGGTTGTTGAACCGGTTGTTGGTGTTGTGGTTGTTGATCCGGTTGTTGGTGTTGTGGTTGTTGATCTGGTTGTTGCTGCTGTGGTTGTTGATCCGGTTGTTGGTGTGGTGGTTGTTGATTTGGTTGTTGCTGCTGTGGTTGTTGAACCGGTTATTGGTGTTGTGGTTGTTGATCCGGTTGTTGGTGTTGTGGATCTGGTTGTTGCTGCTGTGGTTGTTGAACCGGTTGTTGGTGTTGTGGTTGTTGATCTGCTTGTTGCTGCTGTGGTTGTTGAACCGGTCATTGGTGTTGTGGTTGTTGATCCGGTTGTTGGTGTTGTGGTTGTTGATCTGGTTGTTGCTGCTGTGGTTGTTGATCCGGTTGTTGGTGTCGTGGTTGTTGATCTGGTTGTTGCTGCTGTGGTTGTTGATCCGGTTGTTGGTGTTGTGGTTGTTGATGTGGTTGTTGCTGCTGTGGTTGTTGATCCGGTTGTTGATGTGGTTGTTGGTGCTGTGGTTGTTGATCCGGTTGTTGGTGTTGTTGATCTGGTTGTTGCTGCTGTGGTTGCACTTGCTGTTGATGACGTTACACTTGTGGTTTTAGATGTGTCCACAGTAGTTGAACCTCTGTGTGTCTCTGTTGTTCGTCCTCCACCTGTTGAATCATTTCAGGATAATATATTACTAGTTATTTCATTGCGTAATTAGCATTTTCTTTTACAAGTAATTGGACTTCTCTATTACACACACAAAGGCCCATATTAATGGCCACTACCCACTTGTTCACATGGGGATTTTCCTACATTCTCATGGTGAAAAGCTCTCTTATGCTTTCTGGATAGATTGATACAATGTTATATAATATCAGTGTTATATGGTATCAGTGTTATATGGTATAAGTGTTATACGGTATCAGGGCTATATGGTATCAGTGTTATATGGTATCAGTGTTATATGGTATCCGTGTTATATTGAATCAGTGTTATATGGTATCAGTATTATACGGTATCAGTGTTATACGGTATCAGTGTTATACGGTATCAGTGTTATACGGTATCAGGGTTATATGGTATCAGGTTTATATGGTATCAGGGCTATATGGTATCAGTGTTATACGGTATCAGTGTTATACGGTATCAGTGTTATATGGTATCATGGTTATATGGTATCAGGTTTATATGGTATCAGTGTTATATGGTATCAGGGTTATATGGTATCAGGTTTATATGGTATCAGGGTTATATGGTATCAGTGTTATATAGTATCAGGGTTATACGGTATCAGGGTTATACTGTATCAATGTTAGACGGTATCAGGGTTATACGGTATCAGGGTTATATGGTATCAGTGTTTTATGGTATCAGGGTTATACGATATCAGTGTTACGCGGTATCAGTGTTATACGGTATCAGGGCTACACGGTATCAGGGCTATATGGTATCAGTGTTATATGGTATCAGTGTTATATGGTATCTGTAATGAATCGGGGTAGGGAGACGGACAGGTGAGCCCTAATCTACCAGCAACTCAGTCCCTGCCTACTTGCACGGCCCGTACTAAGTGACGGCGTACAACTGGGTGACGATCCCTACGCTCAATAAGTGCAAGACAGACCACACAAGACAAGGGCACACAGAAGCAAGGGGGAAGTAGGGGCGGTTGCCCACAGAAACACTGTGAGCAACAGGCAGTGGTGAACGAGCTGAGTCAAACCAGGAGAGTACGTAGTAGCAAAATCAGAGCAGGAGAATAGTCAGTAAAGCCAGGGTCAATAAGTAACAGCGGTCAATCAGGTAAAGAGGAGGAATCGCAGAGCCAGGAATCCAAACAATCATAGGCAAGGAACATGCTGCAAGTGAGGGTATAAATAGACCAAGGGCGGGAGCTAGAACCGTCAGGCCAGGCTGTAATATGTTCTTCCTCTCCTCAGCCTGCCAGCCTGAGTAGTAACAGATCACGTCACTCTAGCAGACCTTGGAGCTGATGAAGGCTGATTAACCCCTGGCGTCGACACAGAACCTGTGTCTGGCAAACCCTTTACAGTATCAGTGTTATATGGTAACTGGGTTATATGGTATCAGGGTTATACTGTATCAGGGTTATATGGTATCAGTGTTATATTGTAATGCTGGGGTAGGGAGACAGACAGGTGAGCCCTAATCTACCCGCCACTCAGTCCCTGCCTACTTGCAACGGCCCATCCTAGGCGACGGCGTACAACTGGGCGACGGTCCCTACGCTCACTATGTGCACGACAGACAAACAGACAAGGGTACACAGAAGCTAGGGGAACGCGACAGTGCCCACGGCAACACCGTGAGCAACAAGAGTAGTGAACGAGCTGAGTCAAACCAGGAGTGTACGAGGTACCAAACGCTGAACAGGAGAGTAGTGAACGAGCCGAGTCAAACCAGGAGTGTACGAGGTACCAAACGCAGAGCAGGAGAGTAGTGAACGAGCCGAGTCAAACCAGGAGTGTACGAGGTACGAAAAGCAGAGCAGGAGAGTAGTCAGTAAGCCAGGGTCAATATAGAGCAGAGGACAAAAGTACAAGCAGCAGCAGCAGAGCCAGGAACCAGACAGAATCACAGGCAATGGAGGATCAGGAAGTGAAGGTATAAATAGACAGAGGGCGGGAGCTAGCTCCATCTGGCCAGGCTGTGATAGGCTCTCCCACTCCTCAGCCTCCCAGCCTGATTGGTAGAAGGAGGGGTCACTCGATCAGACTTAGGAGCAGGTGCAGACTGACTAACCACGGGCGTCGACACAGAAGCTGTGTCTGGCAGATCCTTTACATATATGGTATCAGTTTTATATGGTATCAGGGTTATATGGTATCAGTGTTATATGGTATCAGTGTTATATGGTATCAGGGCTATATGGTATCAGGGCTATATGGTATCAGTGTTATTTGGTATCAGTTTTATATGGTATCAGGGTTATATGGTATCAGTGTTATATGGTATCAGTGTTATATGGTATCAGGGCTATATGGTATCAGGGCTATATGGTATCAGTGTTATTTGGTATCAGTGTTATATGGTATCAGGGTTATATGGTATCAGGGTTATATGGTATCAGTGTTATATGGTATCAGGGTTATATGGTATCAGGGTTATATGGTATCAGTGTTATATGGTATCAGTGTTATATGGTATCAGGGTTATATGGTATCAGGGTTATATGGTATCAGTGTTATTTGGTATCAGTGTTATATGGTATCAGGGTTATATGGTATCAGTGTTATACGGTATCAGTGTTATATGGTATCAGGGTTATATGGTATCAGGTTTATATGGTATCAGTGTTATATGGTATCAGTGTTATATGGTATCAGGGTTATATGGTATCAGGGTTATATGGTATCAGTGTTATATGGTATCAGTGTTATATGGTATCAGTGTTATATGGTATCAGGGTTATATGGTATCAGTGTTATATGGTATCAGTGTTATATGGTATCAGTGTTATATGGTATCAGGGTTATATGGTATCAGGGTTATATGGTATCAGTGTTATATGGTATCAGTGTTATATGGTATCAGGGTTATATGGTATCAGGGTTATATGGTATCAGTGTTATATGGTATCAGTGTTATATGGTATCAGTGTTTGTTTTATGGTATCAGTGTTTTATGGTATCAGTGTTATATGGTTAACCGAGGTACAAAAGGAAGTCTGTGATCTTCAAATTGAACCTCTTTCTGTAAGAGGATTTCCAGGTCACAGCCTTCAGAGTAATCTCTGAATGGTGCCAACTGTGGGTAGAACTGGAGCAGCAGAACAGGAACTGGAATCAGCTGATAGCACCAGAACCAGGAGATGTAGCTTGTAGTCAGGACCAGGCATTAGATCAGTAATAGTAGCAAAACGAGGACCAGAGATTAGGAGTCCGAACCAGTAGTTGAGTCAGGAACACATGGAAAACCAGAGTAGAACCAGATTCCAAACCAATAGATGTACCGAGCAGTGCGAACCAGTTAGGATCAGAAACTCAACTAGGAGGGAACCAGAGTCCAAATCAGGAGATATTTGATGTCAAGATCACAGATAAAGAACAGAACCATTACCAGGATAGAACCAGAGTCAGAACAAGAAGGCGTTTGGCAGGAGTCAGAAGTTAATAGAGGAAATACCAGGACCCGAAAAAGTGTTAGTATTTAGGATCAGGAGAATCTTCACAACTCTTGAAACAGCTCCATCGTGGGGAAACATTGCAACTACGGCAAGCAATATGCAGAGGCATAACGTGAAGCTCCGGGCCCCAATGCTAAATCTGTAAGAGGGCCCCCTACCTACCATATATAATTTATAATACTGGTGTCTTTGTATGCGGCTGAGGGGCTATTGGGCCCCCTTAGGCTCTAGAGCCCGAGTGCGACTGCTACCTCTGCACCCCCTATAGCTACTCCCCTGGCAATGTGCATTAGTAAGAGTCAAATCTATTTAGTTCCTATTTAAACATTATTTATCAGATCCTAGCCAACCCTATCCATGATACTCCCCAACTAATGACTGCATTGATATTATATCTTTCTCCATTTAATAAGTATCAATCACTGCATCCACACATTCGTTCCATAGTTGCTCCCTTACACTATCCTCGGCCAGAGCCATAACCCAAGAACCCAAGTCATAATGGTGTCCATACAGGAGCCCCAAACTAACATCATTATACAATAGCTCCAATCATTATAGAGCCCGTACCAATACCTGCAACCAAGTAGTATCCACTCATGAACCCCCTCTAGTAGCCATACTGGCATTGATGCAGGCTAAAGGAGAACCTCCGCAAGGATTATTGGACCCAGATACTTTCTCTTACCAAAAATGAAAAAATGATTATTAGTGATCACATATTGTGGAATAAGAGAAGATGTAGAATCACCATTTGGAGTAGATGAGTTGGTCACTCCAGGTACAGAAGAAGCCAATGCCCTAGTTGTGCTTTTGGGGCTTTCGTTTGGACCAATGGTGGAAACACCATTTGAAGACCTTGTAACCTTACCAGTAGTTTGAGAGCCACTTATTCCTGATTTGGAAGTGGCGGTTGAACTTGTTATGGCAGCTGAAGCTTCTGAATTCGACACAGGACTTTGAGTTGTTGCAAGGCCACTTGGGATGATATCTGTAAAATGGTAACATGTTTAGTGGTTTAAGTCCGTACAACTTGTGATTTGCTCATTCATATGTTTTACCTTTTAACATGGACAGTAGTTCTGGACTGAGATTTTAAGAAGTGTCTGTGGCACACAAATATTACAAAGGGGTACTGCCCGAAAGAAGCAGGACTTTATCTGAGGACTAACCACATGATACTATTCCAGTGATAAGTGCAAATCAGTCCAAACCTGATATCATGTGACCAGCTGGAAGGTGGCACCTGAAAACATTGGATTGATTTTTTGGCACCTTGCAAGCTCATTCCTTCGTGTATAATGAGTCAAAATTCAGTCAGACTGCCTGCATGTGCTTGATGTGTCAGGACGTTGGCATGTCTGTCATTAGCAACATGGAAAGCAAGTTTTCCAGTTATACCACCACTCATTCCCTGACTGTAACTGCCCATTACTCTGCGTAATGTTCTATTAAGCTACATAAAATCTGCTGTTATTTACTAGGATATGTCATAACATTATAATTGGTGGGGGTCCAACCATTTAGACCCACCGCCAATCCTGAAAATGAAGCAACCAGCCACCACCAGTGCAGGGAACTGCAGAGCACATGGGTGGGAGTTTTCGATCCTATTATTCTCTCTAAGATAAGCTGATACCAGAGGTGTCCTGTGGCTGCTTATCCTGGTTTCCACCATAGAAATAATGGAGGCGTTGGGGGACATAGGTGTCTCGGCCGACAGTTATCTCGTGTATGTCCAGCTTTAAAAGGATCTGTCACTAGTTCATTAATTCCCTATCTCCTAACTAATCTAATAGGCGCTATGATGCTGATAACTACAGTGAAATTTTTTTCAAAAACGTTTATTATTTGTAAAGTTATGTGCATTTTTCTGCTAAATTTGGCTATACTTGCTAATACTTGGCTATACTTTCACTTTCTTTTCACTCTGGGCGGTGTAATCTATTCTGTATGACGCTATCCAATTTTCATACACAGGAGCATTGCTAGGGTCTTAAAAGATCAGGGGCACGAGCCACAAGACATATATTTACCCCCGTCCCCGAAAAAAAAAAAGACTAAGGCTCCTATAGTTACACCACTGGATAGAATTTGATACATTGTCTGAGAAGACAGTATCATACATAATAGGTTTAGGGTATGTTCTACATTACTATAATAATACCGCTAGGTTTAAGTTTACCGGAAATTTGCGAGTTTACTCCACGTGTATTTTAACAATCCAGTTTTCCAGTTTAAGTGTCGCTAAATGCAGTCCGGCGGCTCAGTTGGCAGGGTTTAGCAGACACAAGAATGTCAACATTGGGCAGCCCCTTCTTAGATAGTGCCACAGTGCCCTCTTTAGATAGTGCCACAGAGCCCACTTTAGATAATTCCACACACCCCTAGATAATGCCACAGTGCCCTCTGTAGATAGTGCCACAGTGCCCTCTGTAGATAATACCACAAACACCCCCTTTTAGATACTGCCGCACACACACCCCTGTAGGTAGCTCCATTGGGGCTCCCTCTAGGAGTGGAATCCCCAGCCAGAGCGTTGCAGACGCTTTGGCCGGGGATTCCTCTGCTGGAGAAGCCCCTGATGTCATATACAGTGACGTCAGTGGATCCTCCTGGTCCGGAATGTGATGTCAGCGGCAACCCCAGAGCCAGAGTCCCAGAGCAGAGCGGAATTCTGGGGAAGCCCTTGACATCACTGTCCATTTATGGACAGTGATGTCAGGGGTTTCCCCAGAGCCGGAGTCCCAGAGCAGAGCGCTACTAGCACTCTGCCTCGGACTCCTGCTCTGATCCTGACATCACTGTCCATGTATGGACAGTGGTGTCAGGGTCTTAACCAGAGCCGGAGTCCTGGAGAAGAGGCGCTTCTAGCGCACTGCCTGGGACTCCAGCTCTGCTTCTGACATCACTGTCCAAAGCAGGAATCTCGGAGCAGAGCGCAGTATAGTCTCTGCTCTGGGACTCTTACTCTGGAGATGCCCCTGACATCACTGTCCATATATGGACAGTGACTTCAGGGGCTCCTCCAGCAGAGAAATCCCCGGCCAAAGCGTCTACAATGCTCTGGCTGAGGAGTCCACTCCTAGAGTGCGCCCCAATAGAGCTATCTACAGGGAGGGAGGGTGTAGCGCTGTCAAACCCGCTGGGGGGTGCACTATCTACAGGGGGCTGTGTGACGGCATGAAGGAGCGCCGGCGCACTCCTCCTTCAGATTGCTCTCTTCCGAGGGAGCTACGGTGCCCCGTGGGCCGCAGATAACAGTCTCAGGGGCCACATGCAGCCAGTGCGTCGCGTGTTTGAGACCCTTGGTTTCGAATATAAAAATTGAGGCATACTGAAACTGAATATTAATATTTTTCAGTATGCTTAAATTTTTTTTATTTTTATTAACCAGCTAGTTGATGTACATTTATTATGCCCTCATTTTAATTAGCTGTGCATGGGCGGGGTCTAGGCATAGGTTACACAAAAAATATAACCTAACCTACCAAGCAAGTAGAACTCTCCTGTCCTATCCCTGTCCAGAAATGTGCTGCCTGTGAGCCGGGAGTGGACACTTGCTCGTCTCTGTGCTGATGGCTGACTGACGTCACGTGTCTATACTCCCTGTCTCACTGCACTATCGAGCTCTGCACCAGAGAGAAGGAGTCAAGCCAGATACCCACTACCGCAAGCCGAAAACAGCAGTGCGTTTAGGAAAAAAATTTAAAAATATATTTTTCGTCTTAAGGCGCTTGTCCGCGGTTCGGGGCAGTCAAATTTTTATCCAGGGCACAAGCTCCGGTTCTAAATCCCTAGCAATGCCACTGGTCATACAGCTTCTCCCCCTTCCCTGCCAAGCAACACAGCGTGATCATATAGTATACAGCTTCCATTCCCGACTGTGTTTTCAACTGTTGATATCTCCGGTTGTTTGACAGCAATAACTGACATCCTGATTAGAATCTCATCTTTCATATGCCACCAAAACCACGGTTCTAGGTGGTCCACAGCCGGAGATATGGCTATTTGAAGTGATCCCCCTTCCCCACACCCTCAGTCTCTCACACAGTGTGAAGCAGCTTCATGCTGATTGGACAGCGTCAGAGGCTGGGAGGAGCTCCACCTCGGAAGAATCTCTGGTGGTGACACCCACTTGTCTAGTATCGTCTCATTTACATATTTAGAAAAAAAGCTCATAACTTCTAAAATAATAAACATTTTGGGAAACAATTTTCACTATTATTATCAGTATGACAGCGCCTATTAGATTAGCCAGGAGATTGGGCATTACTAAACTAGTGACAGAGCCTCTTTAAGGCCAACTGTAGTCTTTGGAGAATTGTTGGCGGAATCTTCATAAGACCTAATGTCTATGGTGGGCTACAGACTTTTGATTGTTTGTAAACTTCACCAAAAATTTGCCATATCTCTGGTGGCCATTAGCAATGACAATCTTCAGGACTCTTCATCGGATGGTTGGAAAGGAGTCCTGAAGAGAGTCATGTTAGAAATTGTTGGTCTATTGAATTGTTAAATGTCAAAGAGGCTTTTAGACTGAAGAAGAGCTGTTACACGGGCTCAATGGCACAGACTGATCTAAGTTGTTGGTTATATGTAGCGTATTGTATATGAGATGATATATATGCCCACAATTAACCACCACTGGGTCTTCTGGAACATGGTAAATGTTGCCGCCTTACGTTGGTTAGTTGTGGTTTATGGGGACTTGTTCCAGTCAATGAAATCTTTGACCATTGTTTGAGTTCACTTACCTCCAGACCGAATGCTTAAAGGATCTATCTTGAAGGTGCCGAGAGACATGTTGTGGTCCTTCAGATAATTATAAAAAACATCTACAATCTCCTGGTTGGAAGGAGCGCGTTGTGTGAAGTACAAGATATTAGTGACATACACCGATCCCGGTCTGTCGGAAAACAAACATATTATAACTTGTGAATATCTGATTTATTCTTATGTTATTGATTGCATGTAGGCATTATATGGGTAAGGCTGGGTTCACACGACGTATTTTCAGACGTAAACGAGGCGTATTATGCCTCGTTTTACGTCTGAAAATAGTGCTACAATACGTCGGCAAACATCTGCCCATTCATTTGAATGGGTTTGCCGACGTACTGTGCAGACGACCTGTCAAACGACGACGCGTAAATTGACTGCCTCGGCAAAGAAGTGCAGGACACTTCTTTGCAACGTAATTTGAGCCGTTCTTCATTGAAGTCAATGAAGAGCAGCTCAAGATTTACGAGCGTCAAAGACGCCTCGCATAATGCGAGGAGGAGCTTTTACGTCTGAAACGACGCAGCTGTTTTCGACTGAAAACAGTCTGTCTTTTCAGACGTAAAAGACAGTTCACGTGTGCACATACCCTAAGAGGGAAAGTAACAATATACAATACTGGAATACGTACGAGACCTGTGTAGCTATTTTTTGTATTGTTCAATGCGTTCAAAATTAAAAATGAAGCAACTTTGCAAATAGTCTTAGTAAAAAGATCTCTTTTTCTTGTATACAGCTGCTATGCAAACCTATGTGTCTCCATGGTTACAGACTACAAATAACCCTGGGTAGTCTGATTCTGCTGTTTTGCATTACTCCACTCCTCTGCCTCCTCTTTTACTGTCTGTAGATTAGTAAGAGAAGAGGGCGAAAGGGTAACATCATAAAGGGGTGGAGTCTAATATTTTAAAAGGGTGCAGCAAAGGTGTGTCTAAAAAACTCGCAATGGTCACTTGACTTGCGCAAATTTGTTCTCCAAAATATCGCCAAATATTTACTCCTATGCGGCTCTGAGGAGGTTTAAGTGCGTGATTTTACTAAATTACATTACGCCCTTTCTCTGGAGCTATTCAATTTGGTAAATGTTTCAGATTTTAAATTTTTGACTGGAGTTTTCCTTTAAAACTTTCTCTGCTGCCTCCTAGTTTGTTGTGGAATAAGTTTTAGGCTTTGTTTACATCTGCGTTGGAGGCATTTTTGTCAGAGGCTCGTAGCCTCCGTCGCAGATTCCGTCAAAAATTAAGGAAAAAAAGCGCAGTATGTTTCGTTGTTTTTTCCGTTAAAATGGAGGACACCCTGACGGAATTCATTAAAGTCAATGTGGTCCGTTGTGTGCTGTTGGTGTTAATCATGTGACAAATTCGTCACAGCATTGAATTCCGTTTTTTTCCGCTCCTTTGACGGGACAGGAAATGAAATTCCTAGCGCAGGTGTGAACAGAGCCTAATAACGTATAGTTTTGATAATGTAGCATGCTTAATTTTTAGAAATTCCGACCTATTGGAAGTGAATTCCTGCTTATCCATGGCCCCACATCTCCCGAACTTTACCTGAGCCCATATAATGTGGAAACCTGTGATGCAGCATAAGGTGCCAGGGATGCCAAGACACCCTAGGTACCCCTAGTGGCTGGCACTAGGTACTGCACAGTCCATGGGCACCGCAAACACCACCAGTGTATATCAAATTTACTTTACAAAGGTTGATGTAGACTGTGAGCTCTTGTGCAGCTTTACACATTGCAGTCTAGTTTTATATTTATACTTTTAAGCAGAGTTTTCATCGTACGACATTTGAAAACCTACCTCAGTAAGATGACATTAGCCAATATGAAGTTGGGATTTGATTTATAGACTCGATACATCTGCAAAGACAAAAACAACGAGTAAGTGTCTGAGTTCACATTATTCTATGAGATTCATGAACCGGGATGTCCAGGATGAACAGTTACATATCCCACATAAGTAAGGGAGTAATTGTAACTTGCTCTGCTTAGTATCATGGGAGACCAAGCTGCATTGTTTTTTGGCCTAATGATGTCTATCAGTTTTATACATGTTTAATAGAAATCTTATTTTCACCTTTAAAGAGCTCAAGCCATACAAGAGGGTTTTTGGTTCCAAAAATCCATGCTGATTAATTTCATCATGTATTTTTATAGGGTTGGAGTTTAATTTGTCTGATATAGAGTTCCTAATCCCCTGCTTCCCTTCACACAACTTCTCAAATTCTGACTGTTGGTAGCCACCTCAAGGGGGAGCTCACAGTATACACCTACATCTATACAGCTCCCATAAAAGTTACATGTTAACAATCTGACTGTTGGTAGCCACCACTAGGGGGAGCTCACTGTATACATATCTATAGAGCTCCCATAGAGTTACATGATAGCATTCTGCTGACTGCAAATCACCACTATAAGGAGCTCACTACATAAAGATATACTGTATACAGCTTTCATAGAATTACATGATAATATTCTGCTACCTGCAATCACCACTAGGGGGGGGGGGGGTCACTACATACAGATCTATACAGCTTCCATAGAGTTACATGATAAGATTCCCCTGCCTGCAATCGCCACTAGGGGAGCTCACTACATACAGGTATATATAGCTCCCATAGAGTTACATCATACGATTCTGATGTCTGCAGTCACCACTAGGGAAAGCTCACTAGATATATACAGATATATACAGCTCTCATAGAGTTACATATTAATATTTTGCTGAATGCAGCCACCACTAGGGGAAGGTCACTACATGCAGATATATACAGTTCTCATAGAGTTACGTGATATGATTCTGCTGCCTGCAGTCACCACTAGGGGGAGCTCAATACATACAGATATATACAGCTCCTATAGAGTTACATGATATAATTCTGCTTCCTGCAGTCACTACTAGGGGGAGCTCACTACATACAGATATATACAGCTCCCATAGAGTTACATGATAAGATTCTGCTGCCTGCAATCACCACTAGCGGGAGCTCACTACATACAGATATATACAGCTCCCATAGTGTTGCATGATACGGTTCTGCTGTCTGCAGTCACCACTAGGGGGAGCTCACTACATACAGATCTATACAGCTCCCATAGAGTTACATGATAAGATTCTGCTGCCTGCAATAACCACTAGGGGGAGCTCACTACATACAGATACACTACCGTTTAAAAGTTTAGGGTCACTAAGAAATTTCCTTATTTTTGAAAGAAAAACACAGTTTTTTTCAATGAAGATAACATTAAATTAATCAGAAATACACTCTATACATTGTTAATGTTCTAAATGACTATTCTAGCTGCAAACATCTGTTTTTTAATGCAATATCTACATAGGTGTATAGAGGCCCATTTCCAGCAACCATCACTCCAGTGTTCTAATGGTACATTGTGTTTGCTAACTGTGTTAGAAGGATAATGGATGATTAGAAAACACTTGAAAACCCTTGTGCAATTATGTTAGCACCGCTGTAAACAGTTTTGAAGTTTAGAGGAGCTATAAAACTGACCTTCCTTTGAGCTAGTTGAGAATCTGGAGCATTACATTTGTGGGTTCGATTAAACTCTCAAAATGGCTAGAAAAAGAGAGCCTTCATGTGAGACTCAACCGTCTATTCTTGTTCTTAGAAATGAAGGCTATTCCAGGTGAGAAATTGCCAAGAAACTGAAGATTTCCTACAACGGTGTGTACTACTCCCTTCAGAGGACAGCACACACAGGCTCTAACCAGAGTAGAAAGAGAAGTGGGAGGCCCCGCTGCACAACTGAGCAACAAGACAAGTACATTAGAGGCTCTAGTTTGAGAAATAGTCGCCTCACAGGTCCTCAACTGGCAGCTTCATTAAATAGTACCCGCAAAACGCCAGTGTCAGCGTCTACAGTGAAGAGGCGACTCCGGGACTCTGGCCTTCAGGGCAGAGTGGCAAAGAAAAAGCCATATCTGAGACCGGCTAATAAAAGGAAAAGATTAATATGGGCAAAAGCTCAGACATTGGACAGAGGAAGATTGGAAAAAAGTGTTATGGACAGACGAATGGAAGTTTGAGGTGTTTGGATCACACAGAAGAACATTTGTGAGACGCAGAACAACTGAAAAGATGCTGGAAGAGCGCCTGACGCCATCTGTCAAGCATGGTGGAGGTAATGTGATGGTCTGGGGTTGCTTTGGTGCTGGTAAAGTGGGAGATTTGTACAAGGTAAAAGGGATTTTGAATAAGGAAGGCTATCACTCCATTTTGCAACGCCATGCCATACCCTGTGGACAGCGCTTCATTGGAGCCAATTTCATCCTACAACAGGACACTGACCCAAAGCACCTCCAAATGATGCAAGAACTATTTAGGGAAGAAGCCGGCAGCTGGTATTCTATCTGTAATGGAGTGGCCAGCGCAGTCACCAGATCTCACCCCATAGAGCTGTTGTGGGAGCAGCTTGACCGTATGGGACGCAAGAAGTGCCCATCAAGCCAATCCAACTTGTGGGAGGGGCTTCTGGAAGCATGGGGGGAAATGTCTCCCGATTACCTCAGCAAATTAACAGCTAGAATGCCAAAGGTCTGCAATGCTGGAATTGCTGCAAATGGAGCGACCAAAGCAAAGTCTGAAGGAGAAAATTATTATTTCACATAAAAATCATTATTTCTAACCTTGTCAATGTCTTGACTATATTTTCTAGTCATTTTGCAACTCATTTAATAAATATAAGTGTGAGTTTACATGGAAAACACAAAATTGTCTGGGTGACCCCAAACTTTTGAACGGTAGTGTATATACAGCTCCCTTAGAGTTACATGATACGATTCTGCTGTCTGCGGTAACAACTAGGGGGAGCTCACTATATACAGATCTATACAGCTTCAATAGAGTTAAATAATAAGATTCTACTGTCTGCAGCCACCACTAGGGGGAGCTCACTACATACAGATCTATACAGCTCCCATAGAGTTACACAATAATATTTTGCTGCCTGCAGCCACCACTAGGGGAAATTCACCACATGCAGATATACATCTATCATAGAGTTACATGATATTATTCTGCTGCCTGCAGTCACCACTAGGGGGAGCTCACTACATACAAATCTATACAGCTCCCATAGAGTTACATGATATGATTCTGCTGCCTGCAGTCACCACTAGGGGGAGCTCACTACATACAGATATATACATCTCTCATAGAGTTACATGATAATTCTGCTGCCTGCAGTCACCACTAGGGGGAGCTCACTACATACAAATCTATACAGCTCCCATAGAGTTACATGATATGATTCTGCTGCCTGCAGTCACCACTAGGGGGAGCTCACTACATACAAATCTATACAGCTCCCATAGAGTTACATGATATGATTCTGCTGCTGTCTCTGCCCCTCTTCCCTATAGCTACACCTCTGGGCATGGCTATGTGGATGTTCACTTTGGGCAACCACATAAATTCCCTGGTATAATGATATTCCAGAATTGCCCCTGCAGTCGGAGCCTTTTGATAATATAGCAGGAAAGTTAGGGAGTCCATTTCTCCAATGACCTCCTTGTCTGCCTATCAGTACACTGCAAGATGTTTTTGATAGCCTGAAGTCCGTTTCCTTTCACAGACTCTAGGCTGCAATATTCTGTAGACTTCTGAAGAATTCACAGGGTAACAAAGAATATGAACCCCTGCTGCCTGGAAGGAGTCATTCTGTATGGCAATATCAATTATAACATCGTATTACGGAATCACTATAAATGTAATGCCCCGAGGGACTTTAAATAAAATTGTGTTCCTTTTTGTTTGTTCTCTTGTAACTTGATGCAATAAATAATAAAAGAAAAATAAATGTCAAATATTTGTAGTGCTTTTTTATGTTTGTAAAGAATGTGACTAGTGAAAGTGCTCACCTGGTCCTCAATGTAGGCATTAAAGCTCTTCATGTCGTCACTCATGTTCACATCCAGAACTCGGAACTGGAGGACAGAAGCAAAAATCTCTCCATCTGGTGGAAATGTTGGATGTATTTCTGTTGTAGTTGATGGAATGGTCCCTGGACTTGTCCCAGGTAGAGTTGTATGGTTTGTACTTTGTGTGCCGGTTGGTTTTGTCTGGGTTGTTTTATCGCTTGTACTTTGTGTGCCGGTTGGTTTTGTCTGGACTGTTTTATCGCTTGTACTTTGTTGGCTGGTTGGATTTGTCTGGACTGTTTTATCGCTTGTACTTTGTGGGCCGGTTGGTTTTGTCTGGACTGTTTTATCGCTTGTACTTTGTTGGCCGGTTGAGTTGGGCTGGACTGTTGCACTTGGCCTTGGTGCTGTACTCTGTGTGTTTGAGATACCTGATACGTTTGTTACGTCAGATCTACTGACGGTTGTGCTCGTTCTTGTAGCTGTACTGTATCTTGTATTTGGTGTACTGGCTGCTCTTGCAGTGCTGGGTCTAGTTGTCGTACTAGATCTTGCAATGCTGGTTTGAGATGCTGTGCTATATCTTGCAGTGCTGGGTCTAGCTGTTGTGCTGGATCTGCTCCCCACAGGTATAGTTGCTGTATTGGAAGTACTGGGTCTATTTGTCGTGCTGGATTCAGTTGGGTCAGGTTTTGGTCTGGTCTTAGATCTGGCTATGCTACTTTGGCAACATGGGTAGGGTCTTGAAGCTTTGCGTCCAGTTGTATTATCTGGGTTTGCAGTTGGAGCTGCATTGAAATAATAAAAAGATTACGTTTAATGAAGCAAAACAACCATAAAATAAAGAGCGACCACCATACATCGTTCCAATTAACCATCAGACATGATATGGAGACATCTACACTTGTGTCATTTCCTAATTCTTCAAAGTGGGGTTCTAAAAAAATTCTTCATAAGTCACTACCTGGGAGATTCTAACCTGATATTTATTTCCATCAGAAAAACATGATAGAAATGTATGGGGATGAGCGATCGTAGTATCAAGCGCTCGTCCCCATCCATAGCTCCTTGTGAAAAGAGCAAACGAGCGCCGATCAACGAGCTGCCTCGTTGATCGACGCTCGTTTTTATGGCCAATATTGGCCGGTGTAAAAGGACCGTTAGGACACAGCTATGATCAGTGACTCCAGCATTGTCTATTAGAGTCTGAAGAAGTCTTAGGTACACCACTTGACTAATTAAAGGGCCAGAAACCTGCTCTATCCCTCCTCCATGCTTTACACTGCAGCTCTGTTTCTTCAGGTTGGCTGCTGAGTATAAACACCAGCTCCGCATACTATGGTGCTTAAAGTTTATACGTTTCGATTCCTGTAATTATGCGCAAATGTTCCTGTATCAAATAGATGGAAACAATCACGTCTGTTGTCAACAGAAAAAGAGGTAAAATAAAAGCAGATTATTAGGAGTTATAGCAAAAATAATCCCATCTGTAACAATATAATCTAATATCTCTTATCTTACTTACCTGCAGTGGTTGTGACAATGAATAGGACCTGGATGTCTCCCAGCATGCTCGAATTATTAATAACTGCCTTATCAAATACTCCTTGTACTTCCCCATCCGTATGGTTGTCAATTGGGAATGTGGCCAAACAATTAGCAATGATGGGGCCTTGTCTGCATGAGAAAAACAGGAACAATTATATATATATATATACTCCTCTACTAGGTTTATACAAACAGTATCCTCTTTTCTTAATGTTCTTAAAGGGGGTTACAGCCGCAGGGTAAATGTAGCGTTACATGCCAGCCATTCTTTCAGAGCGGCTCTCTGTTCTGGCACATAGAGGAGGGTCCTGAGCAGGAGAGAGAGACGCTAAGTAAGAGCATTTCCCGATATGGAGGACCTGGCCATCCATGTATTACATTATTTCTCATTCATTTGAATAGTTGGCATGTAATACTAGATTTCTCCTGCAGTGGCCGCTGCAGGGGAAATGTATGACCGAAGAAAACTCTCCTGTGATAACTGCTGATCACCAGGAGCCTGACCCATGGCAATCAACTGATCACTGAGGCGACTATCTGTAGATAACGTGTTATCCTAATAGAACAATCCCCCTAAAGCATCCCTGACACATAGTCTTATTATATGTCGGCTAATGTATTACATTTATCAGAATTTGGGACAGTGCTGAGGCCACAGGAAGGAGTTTATTATTATTTTTTTATATTTTTATAATGAGTAGAATATTTTATTTTTCTAGCCTTTATTTATCTATTTAGCATTATTTATTTATATTTAGTGGTTTTTTGTTGCTATTCTATATTTTTAATTATTTCTTTTTTTATTACTTTTTATACAGTTTATCCACCAAAAGTCAAAAAAGACCCTATATATATATACACATTATATTCAATGTTAGCCATAATCATCAACATTAAAAACAAAAATGCTGGAAATAGATCCCTCTGTGTGTAATAAATCGATATTATGTATGAGTTTCACTTTTTGAATTGAATTACTGAAATAAATTTACTTTTTGATGATATTCTAATTCATTGAGAAGGACCAGTATATCTAAATATATTACAATTATATAACTTTAAAGTGTATTTTTTATTTTGTATTGTTTTTTCCTGGTTTCCTCTATAACCAGAGCTGCTATATCATCCCAATGACTGTTTTCTACAGAGATATTAGTTACAGTCAGGGCTGATCAGTCTGGGTCTAGTTAGACTTTGCAGCTCGGGTACATTCAGGGCTCTGGCACACAGCCATATTGCGGCTCAGTCGAGCACGTACCATAGAGGCAGCGCCATGCGGCTCCTGGAGAGATGGGGCCCAGCTCAGGTTGGCTGCATCCCTTATTTTTTTCCCGTCTCCACAGGTCCTGATACTTTAGCCGAGAAGGGTGTGGGGAATTATCCCAAGGATCCTGAAAAGGAGATGGTTGCAGGCAAGTACCAAGTCTTTCTGTTCCAGGTTGTTAAGTTAAAAGATGTGGCCCCTGATCGTGGGGCAGGAATTTCCTATGATGCCAATAATAGAGGGTCCCCCCTCCAGCTTTCACTTTATATACCGCAATCAGCATTGATCACAACATAAAAAGGGTTAAACGACAGAGATCGGAGATATCTCTGATCTTGGCCGTTGGAGCGGGGCTGGGTTACACCCGTTGCCCCGCTCCTGATCGCCTGGCCCAGTATGCCACTGCCTGCCGCTCATGGTGCGCATACTCATCAGAGGAGGTCAACCAGTTAAAAGTTTTATCTTAGAAAAGTTTTTCAGCCCTTCATTGGAGACTTTATTAAGATGGTCACCAGTAAAGAGATTCATAGTGTTAGGAGTGAATGGGTTAAAACGTGCAATGTCCAAATCCCATAATTCCCCCTTTCTAAATACCCCGATCCCTGACTTACTCGTAGGCAGACACAATCACATTCATGCAGTCCGGCAGCGCTGTCTGTATTAGTTGTAGCGCCTGCAAAGGAAAATGTACATAGCTTTTTTTCTAGACATGACAATTTTTGCTTCCAAATAAAAACTGTGTCCATATAGAAAAACCACTGGTGATAAATCATGGTCTCCAATAAGGGTATGTTCACACTCAGTGTTTTCAGACGTAATTTGGGCGTTTTATGCCTCGCATTACGCCTGAAAATACGGCTCAATTACGCCTACAAACATTTGCCCATGGCTTGCAATGGGAATTACGGTGTTCTGTTCCCACGAGGTATTTTACGCGTCGCTGTCAAAAGACGGCTGCGTAAAAAGATGTCCACGAAAAAGAAGTGCATGTCACTTCTTGGGACGTTTTTGGAGCCGTTTTTCATGGACTCCTTTGAAAAACAGCTCCGATAACGTCCGTAAATTTCGCTGCGAAAAACGCGAGTAGTTACAAAAACATCTGAAAATCAGGAGCTGTTTTCGCCTGAAAACAGCTCCGTATTTTCAGACGTATTTTGCTAAGCCGTGTGAACATACCCTAAGACTTAATGCTGCGATCAAGTGATACAATGAATGCAGAACAATAGCTAAAATCAGGAACACGTAGAAACCGAAATTGTAGAAAAGACTCAAATAAAACCAAATTGAAAAAAAAAAAAAGACAAACAATCTGGAAAGATGACGCGCGATGTGTTCTCCATACACTATAATCATCCAATGAGATTGGTGTCAAATACGACCGTTGTAAATAAAGTCAAATCTAGTAGCAAAATAGCTGTGAAAAATACATGTGCAAAAACAAGCATGAAAAACCTCTCCTATCTAAGGCTTCGTTCACATCTGCGTCGGGACTCCGTTCATTGCGTCCGTCGAACCTTTCTGTCAGGGGAACCCATGAACGCAATCCAAACTGAAAAAAATGAAACCATAGGTTTCCGTTGGCATCACCATTGATTTCAATGGTGCCGGATCCGGTGCAAATGGTTTCCGGTTTTCTTAGTTGTGTAAGGGTTCCATTGTTTTGACGGAATGAATAGCGCAGTCGACTACGGTATTGATTCCCTCAAAATGACGGAACCCTTACACAACGGAGACAAAGGGAAACCATTGGCACCGGATCTGTCACCATTGAAATCAATGCTGATCCCAACGGAAACCTATTTCTTCCGTTTGCCTGAGTCAGGGTCCCGTCCTGATGGAAAGCTCCAACGGAACGCCAGCACGGAGCCCTGACGTAGATGTGAACGAAGTCTTATTGGAGACCATGATTTTTGACAGTGTTTTTTTCATTCTGTATTATATTATGGACATTTCGCCTTTGTACTTTTTACATGTTTTTAGATTTGTGCGCACTGAATACATAATAACGATTGGTCTTTTTCATCTTTCGAATTATCGCCGTGGGCGTGCGCTATTTGTATATTTGCTCTTTTTTCTTTCTTCTCACATACTCAATTTGCACATTTCTGTAGGACCCCAATTTGTTATATCTACATCTAGTGGGGCCCGCACATCGCACAACCGCTATCTTAGTAAGTTTAGGCGCATTTTACGCCAATTTTCTTTATATTAAGTCTTGTGTTTGAAACGTCAGTCTTTATAAATGCCCTTCAAGGTTTACTAGAAAGTTTCCATTTGGAATGTTAGGACCAGGGTCCCTGGTGACCCCGGTGAGACCCCGAATTAATTATTTTCTCACTGATCTCAGGGATCATGTTTTTTAGGGTGGAACATCTGAAGTTATTCAGTAAATAATAATAATAACCATTGACTTAATACCAACAGGATTCAGAAGCCTGAAAACAGAGGCGCAGCTTTTAATTTCGGGGGCCCCGTGCAAATTCTGTAGCAGCCCCTGACTGGCGTGTCAGCTCTGCCTCATTAACTTTAGGGTATGTTCACACGTAGTCAACAAAAACGTCTGAAAATCCAGAGCTGTTTTCAAGGGAAAACAGACCCTGCTTTTCAGACGTTTTTTTACCAACTCGCATTTTTCGCGGCGTTTTTCGCGCCGTTTTCGCGGCGTTTTTTACGTCTGTTTTTGGAGCTGTTTTCATTGGAGTCTATGAGAAAACAGCTCCAAAAACGTCCAAAGAAGTGTCCTGCATATAATGTATATAAGTGTCCCGCATATAATGTATATAAGTGTCCCGCATATAATGTATATAAGTGTCCCGCATATAATGTATATAAGTGTCCCGCATATAATGTATATAAGTGTCCCGCATATAATGTATATAAGTGTCCCGCATATAATGTATATAAGTGTCCCGCATATAATGTATAGAAGTGTCCCGCATATAATGTATAGAAGTGTCCCGCATATAATGTATAGAAGTGTCCCGCATGTAATGTATATAAGTGTCCCGCATATAATGTATATAAGTGTCCCGCATATAATGTATATAAGTGTCCCGCATATAATGTATAGAAGTGTCCTGCATATAATGTATATAAGTGTCCCGCATATAATGTATAGAAGTGTCCCGCATACAATGTATATAAGTGTCCTGCATATAATGTATATAAGTGTCCTGCATATAATGTATATAAGTGTCCCGCATATAATGTATAGAAGTGTCCTGCATATAATGTATATAAGTGTCCCGCATATAATGTATAGAAGTGTCCCGCATACAATGTATATAAGTGTCCTGCATATAATGTATATAAGTGTCCTGCATATAATGTATATAAGTGTCCCGCATATAATGTATAGAAGTGTCCTGCATATAATGTATATAAGTGTCCCGCATATAATGTATATAAGTGTCCCGCATATAATGTATAGAAGTGTCCCGCATATAATGTATATAAGTGTCCCGCATATAATGTATATAAGTGTCCTGCATATAATGTATATAAGTGTCCCGCATATAATGTATATAAGTGTCCCGCATATAATGTATATAAGTGTCCCGCATATAATGTATATAAGTGTCCCGCATATAATGTATATAAGTGTCCCGCATATAATGTATATAAGTGTCCCGCATATAATGTATATAAGTGTCCCGCATATAATGTATATAAGTGTCCCGCATAGAATGTATATGTGTCCTGCATATAATGTATATGTGTCCTGCATATAATGTATATAAGTGTCCCGCATATAATGTATATAAGTGTCCCTCATATAATGTATATAAGTGTCCCGCATATAATGTATATAAGTGTCCCGCATATAATGTATATAAGTGTCCCGCATATAATGTATATAAGTGTCCTGCATATAATGTATATAAGTGTCCCGCATATAATGTATATAAGTGTCCTGCATATAATGTATAGGAGTGTCCCGCATATAATGTATAGAAGTGTCCCGCATATAATGTATATAAGTGTCCCGCATATAATGTATATAAGTGTCCTGCATATAATGTATATAAGTGTCCCGCATATAATGTATATAAGTGTCCTGCATATAATGTATATAAGTGTCCCGCATATAATGTATATAAGTGTCCCGCATATAATGTATATAAGTGTCCTGCATATAATGTATATAAGTGTCCCGCATATAATGTATATGTGTCCTGCATATAATGTATATAAGTGTCCTGCATATAATGTATATATAAGTGTCCTGCATATAATGTATATGTGTCCTGCATATAATGTATATGTGTCCTGCATATAATGTATATAAGTGTCCCGCATATAATGTATATAAGTGTCCCTCATATAATGTATAGAAGTGTCCTGCATATAATGTATATAAGTGTCCTGCATATAATGTATATAAGTGTCCTGCATATACTGTATATAAGTGTCCTGCATATAATGTATATAAGTGTCCCGCATATAATGTATATAAGTGTCCAGCATATAATGTATATAAGTGTCCCGCATATAATGTATATAAGTGTCCCGCATATAATGTATAGAAGTGTCCTGCATATACTGTATATAAGTGTCCCGCATATAATGTATAGAAGTGTCCCGCATATAATGTATATAAGTGTCCCGCATATAATGTATATAAGTGTCCAGCATATAATGTATATAAGTGCCCCGCATATAATGTATAGAAGTGTCCCGCATATAATGTATAGAAGTGTCCCGCATATAATGTATATAAGTGTCCCGCATATAATGTATATAAGTGTCCTGCATATAATGTATAGAAGTGTCCTGCATATAATGTATATAAGTGTCCTGCATATAATGTATAGAAGTGTCCTGCATATAATGTATATAAGTGTCCCGCATATAATGTATATAAGTGTCCCGCATATAATGTATAGAAGTGTCTCGCATATAATGTATAGAAGTGTCCCGCATATAATGTATATAAGTGTCCCGCATATAATGTATATAAGCGTCCCGCATATAATGTATATAAGTGTCCCGCATATAATGTATATAAGTGTCCTCCATATAATGTATATAAGTGTCCCGCATATAATGTATAGAAGTGTCCTGCATATAATGTATATAAGTGTCCTGCATATAATGTATATAAGTGTCCTCCATATAATGTATATAAGTGTCCTGCATATAATGTATAGAAGTGTCCTGCATATAATGTATAGAAGTGTCCTGCATATAATGTATATAAGTGTCCCGCATATAATGTATAGAAGTGTCCCGCATATAATGTATAGAAGTGTCCCGCATATAATGTATAGAAGTGTCCCGCATATAATGTATATAAGTGTCCCGCATATAATGTATATAAGTGTCCCGCATATAATGTATAGAAGTGTCCTGCATATAATGTATATAAGTGTCCTGCATATAATGTATAGAAGTGTCCTGCATATAATGTATATAAGTGTCCCGCATATAATGTATATAAGTGTCCCGCATATAATGTATAGAAGTGTCCTGCATATAATGTATAGAAGTGTCCCGCATATAATGTATAGAAGTGTCCCGCATATAATGTATATAAGTGTCCCGCATATAATGTATATAAGTGTCCCGCATATAATGTATATAAGCGTCCCGCATATAATGTATATAAGTGTCCCGCATATAATGTATATAAGTGTCCTCCATATAATGTATATAAGTGTCCCGCATATAATGTATAGAAGTGTCCTGCATATAATGTATATAAGTGTCCTGCATATAATGTATATAAGTGTCCTCCATATAATGTATATAAGTGTCCTGCATATAATGTATAGAAGTGTCCTGCATATAATGTATAGAAGTGTCCTGCATATAATGTATATAAGTGTCCCGCATATAATGTATAGAAGTGTCCCGCATATAATGTATAGAAGTGTCCCGCATATAATGTATAGAAGTGTCCCGCATATAATGTATATAAGTGTCCCGCATATAATGTATATAAGTGTCCCGCATATAATGTATATAAGTGTCCCGCATATAATGTATATAAGTGTCCCGCATATAATGTATATAAGTGTCCTGCATATAATGTATATAAGTGTCCTGCATATAATGTATATAAGTGTCCCGCATATAATGTATATAAGTGTCCCGCATATAATGTATATAAGTGTCCCGCATATAATGTATATAAGTGTCCTGCATATAATGTATATAAGTGTCCCGCATATAATGTATATAAGTGTCCTGCATATAATGTATATAAGTGTCCCGCATATAATGTATATAAGTGTCCCGCATATAATGTATATAAGTGTCCTGCATATAATGTATAGAAGTGTCCTGCATATAATGTATATAAGTGTCCCGCATATAATGTATAGAAGTGTCCTGCATATAATGTATATAAGTGTCCCGCATACAATGTATATAAGTGTCCTGCATATAATGTATATAAGTGTCCTGCATATAATGTATATAAGTGTCCCGCATATAATGTATAGAAGTGTCCTGCATATAATGTATATAAGTGTCCCGCATATAATGTATATAAGTGTCCCGCATATAATGTATAGAAGTGTCCCGCATATAATGTATATAAGTGTCCCGCATATAATGTATATAAGTGTCCTGCATATAATGTATATAAGTGTCCCGCATATAATGTATATAAGTGTCCCGCATATAATGTATATAAGTGTCCCGCATATAATGTATATAAGTGTCCCGCATATAATGTATATAAGTGTCCCGCATATAATGTATATAAGTGTCCCGCATATAATGTATATAAGTGTCCCGCATATAATGTATATAAGTGTCCCGCATAGAATGTATATGTGTCCTGCATATAATGTATATGTGTCCTGCATATAATGTATATAAGTGTCCCGCATATAATGTATATAAGTGTCCCTCATATAATGTATATAAGTGTCCCGCATATAATGTATATAAGTGTCCCGCATATAATGTATATAAGTGTCCCGCATATAATGTATATAAGTGTCCTGCATATAATGTATATAAGTGTCCCGCATATAATGTATATAAGTGTCCTGCATATAATGTATAGGAGTGTCCCGCATATAATGTATAGAAGTGTCCCGCATATAATGTATATAAGTGTCCCGCATATAATGTATATAAGTGTCCTGCATATAATGTATATAAGTGTCCCGCATATAATGTATATAAGTGTCCTGCATATAATGTATATAAGTGTCCCGCATATAATGTATATAAGTGTCCCGCATATAATGTATATAAGTGTCCTGCATATAATGTATATAAGTGTCCCGCATATAATGTATATGTGTCCTGCATATAATGTATATAAGTGTCCTGCATATAATGTATATATAAGTGTCCTGCATATAATGTATATGTGTCCTGCATATAATGTATATGTGTCCTGCATATAATGTATATAAGTGTCCCGCATATAATGTATATAAGTGTCCCTCATATAATGTATAGAAGTGTCCTGCATATAATGTATATAAGTGTCCTGCATATAATGTATATAAGTGTCCTGCATATACTGTATATAAGTGTCCTGCATATAATGTATATAAGTGTCCCGCATATAATGTATATAAGTGTCCAGCATATAATGTATATAAGTGTCCCGCATATAATGTATATAAGTGTCCCGCATATAATGTATAGAAGTGTCCTGCATATACTGTATATAAGTGTCCCGCATATAATGTATAGAAGTGTCCCGCATATAATGTATATAAGTGTCCCGCATATAATGTATATAAGTGTCCAGCATATAATGTATATAAGTGCCCCGCATATAATGTATAGAAGTGTCCCGCATATAATGTATAGAAGTGTCCCGCATATAATGTATATAAGTGTCCCGCATATAATGTATATAAGTGTCCTGCATATAATGTATAGAAGTGTCCTGCATATAATGTATATAAGTGTCCTGCATATAATGTATAGAAGTGTCCTGCATATAATGTATATAAGTGTCCCGCATATAATGTATATAAGTGTCCCGCATATAATGTATAGAAGTGTCTCGCATATAATGTATAGAAGTGTCCCGCATATAATGTATATAAGTGTCCCGCATATAATGTATATAAGCGTCCCGCATATAATGTATATAAGTGTCCCGCATATAATGTATATAAGTGTCCTCCATATAATGTATATAAGTGTCCCGCATATAATGTATAGAAGTGTCCTGCATATAATGTATATAAGTGTCCTGCATATAATGTATATAAGTGTCCTCCATATAATGTATATAAGTGTCCTGCATATAATGTATAGAAGTGTCCTGCATATAATGTATAGAAGTGTCCTGCATATAATGTATATAAGTGTCCCGCATATAATGTATAGAAGTGTCCCGCATATAATGTATAGAAGTGTCCCGCATATAATGTATAGAAGTGTCCCGCATATAATGTATATAAGTGTCCCGCATATAATGTATATAAGTGTCCCGCATATAATGTATAGAAGTGTCCTGCATATAATGTATATAAGTGTCCTGCATATAATGTATAGAAGTGTCCTGCATATAATGTATATAAGTGTCCCGCATATAATGTATATAAGTGTCCCGCATATAATGTATAGAAGTGTCCTGCATATAATGTATAGAAGTGTCCCGCATATAATGTATAGAAGTGTCCCGCATATAATGTATATAAGTGTCCCGCATATAATGTATATAAGTGTCCCGCATATAATGTATATAAGCGTCCCGCATATAATGTATATAAGTGTCCCGCATATAATGTATATAAGTGTCCTCCATATAATGTATATAAGTGTCCCGCATATAATGTATAGAAGTGTCCTGCATATAATGTATATAAGTGTCCTGCATATAATGTATATAAGTGTCCTCCATATAATGTATATAAGTGTCCTGCATATAATGTATAGAAGTGTCCTGCATATAATGTATAGAAGTGTCCTGCATATAATGTATATAAGTGTCCCGCATATAATGTATAGAAGTGTCCCGCATATAATGTATAGAAGTGTCCCGCATATAATGTATAGAAGTGTCCCGCATATAATGTATATAAGTGTCCCGCATATAATGTATATAAGTGTCCCGCATATAATGTATATAAGTGTCCCGCATATAATGTATATAAGTGTCCCGCATATAATGTATATAAGTGTCCTGCATATAATGTATATAAGTGTCCTGCATATAATGTATATAAGTGTCCTGCATATAATGTATATAAGTGTCCCGCATATAATGTATATAAGTGTCCCGCATATAATGTATATAAGTGTCCTGCATATAATGTATATAAGTGTCCCGCATATAATGTATATAAGTGTCCTGCATATAATGTATATAAGTGTCCCGCATATAATGTATATAAGTGTCCCGCATATAATGTATATAAGTGTCCTGCATATAATGTATAGAAGTGTCCTGCATATAATGTATATAAGTGTCCCGCATATAATGTATAGAAGTGTCCCGCATATAATGTATATAAGTGTCCCGCATATAACGTATATAAGTGTCCTGTATATAATGTATATAAGTGTCCTGCATATAATGTATAGAAGTGTCCCGCATATAATGTATATAAGTGTCCCGCATATAATGTATATAAGTGTCCCGCATATAATGTATATAAGTGTCCCGCATATAATGTATATAAGTGTCCTGCATATAATGTATAGAAGTGTCCTGCATATAATGTATATAAGTGTCCCGCATATAATGTATATAAGTGTCCCGCATATAATGTATATAAGTGTCCCCGCATATAATGTATAGAAGTGTCCCGCATATAATGTATAGAAGTGTCCCGCATATAATGTATAGAAGTGTCCCGCATATAATGTATATAAGTGTCCCGCATATAATGTATATAAGTGTCCTGCATATAATGTATATAAGTGTCCCGCATATAATGTATATAAGTGTCCCGCATATAACGTATATAAGTGTCCTGCATATAATGTATAGAAGTGTCCCGCATATAACGTATATAAGTGTCCCGCATATAATGTATATAAGTGTCCTGCATATAATGTATATAAGTGTCCTGCATATAATGTATAGAAGTGTCCCGCATATAATGTATAGAAGTGTCCCGCATATAATGTATAGAAGTGTCCCGCATATAATGTATATAAGTGTCCCGCATATAATGTATATAAGTGTCCTGCATATAATGTATATAAGTGTCCCGCATATAATGTATATAAGTGTCCCGCATATAACGTATATAAGTGTCCTGCATATAATGTATAGAAGTGTCCCGCATATAACGTATATAAGTGTCCCGCATATAATGTATATAAGTGTCCTGCATATAATGTATAGAAGTGTCCCGCATATAACGTATATAAGTGTCCTGCATATAATGTATAGAAGTGTCCCGCATATAATGTATATAAGTGTCCTGCATATAATGTATAGAAGTGTCCCGCATATAACGTATATAAGTGTCCCGCATATAATGTATAGAAGTGTCCCGCATATAATGTATAGAAGTGTCCCGCATATAACGTATATAAGTGTCCCGCATATAACGTATATAAGTGTCCCGCATATAATGTATAGAAGTGTCCCGCATATAATGTATAGAAGTGTCCTGCACTTCTTTTGACGAGGCTGTAATTTTCCGCGTCGTCTTTTGACAGCTGTCAAACGACGACGCGTAAATAACAGGTCGTCTGCACAGTACGTCGGCAAACCCATTCAAATGAATGGGCAGATGTTTGCCGACGTATTGGAGCCGTATTTTCAGATGTAAAACGAGGCATAATACGCCTCGTATACGTCTGAAATTTGGCCGTGTGAACATACCCTCAAATGGAAAGTCGAGGCCCCTTTGTTTTCGTGATCAGCGGGGGTCTTAGCTCTCGGACTTATCACACAATCTTGAAATTGGGGCACGAAGCAGCAACATCAGAATAAACTTACTTGAGGCTGGATCCGGCTGCTTAGATCCTTGAACTGTGGAGTGTTCTGATTGGCCAGCTCTGGAGTATACGGCAGATCCATCATAATGTAGAATTGATATTTAGTTGGGTTTCGTTCTGGTGTCGTCGCCTCACTTGTCGTTATTTTGCCTGCGTTTAATGAAAACTATATTACTGTTCGTGCTTATTTTCCAAGTATGGGAGTATTTTATGAGATTTAAAGGCTATAAAAACTTCTGAAAATCATTTTTTTTAAATAAAAAGGTCAGTCAGTGCGATTGGTGCAACTTTATAAATAGTTTTTATTAAAAAATTATTTTAACTTTTTGAGATACAGCTGCTTTGTATTCTGTATATAGAGCAGCTATATCGTTCGCTGAATCCTGTACCCGTCAGGTCAGCGGGATTGACGGGTTCAGTGACAGCGGGTCCTGTGTCTCTGACATGCGGGATCTACCTGTTATCCATCACATCTAAGTTATGAACTGTCAGAGACACGCAGGACCCGCTGACACTGAACACGTCAGGTCCGCGGGACTGACGGATTAAGCTCAGCGAAAGATACAGCTGCTCTATATACAGAATACAAAGCAGCTGTATCTCAAAAAGTAATTTTTTTCCCCCCATTGTCAGCCATATTAGATCTGATGGAGCTCCATTCTCTGTCACCTGGTCATCTGGAGGGTCTTCCTCCTCCGTCTCCAAGCTCTCAATGGCAGTCAATCACAGTGAGAGAACTCGCCCCCCATTCCCTCTGCCTGTGCAGAAACATCCTTCCATCAATCTTATCCTGTATAGTGTAAAACACGATCTGGTGATCCTCTTTTCCTCCACATAGCCCCTGCCACCCACTGTCTCCTCTCTGCCCCTCCACATAGCCCCTGCAATACACTCTCTCCTCTGCCCCTCCACATAGCCCCTGCCACCCACTGTCTCCCTTCTGCCCCTCCACATGGACCCTGCCACCCACTGTCTCCTTTCTGCCCCTCCACATAGCCCCAGCCACCCATTGTCTCCCCTCTGCCCCACCGCATAGCCCCTGCCACCCATTGTCTCCCCTCTGCCCCTTCACAGAGCTTTTTCCACCCATGGTTTCACCCGTGCCCCTCCAGAAAGGTTCTGCCCCCCCACTGTCTCCCCTTGCCACTCCACAGAGTTATTGCCAGGTCACATCTATTCTTGTTTCCTATTTATCAATATCATGAGTGGGGTATACAGACCAACAATGGAGGCCACATGCTCACATGTTAAAAGGGGGGTGGTCCTAACAGTATAAGCTTCAGTCTCCCTTTTAAGGGCCAGCATGCTGTTGCAGATTTTTCCACTTGGTGTCACTGTTCTCCATGTCCTCCAGGTATCTCACAGATCGACATCGCGATGCGCAAGCAATGCGGAAGCAAATATTTTCTAGTAATTATGAATACGTTTTCCAGCACTGGAGACCAGTGACATCTCACGTGTTACTTATGGCACGTCCATGTGATCTGTTATAATATGTCGTAGATAATATCACAAACATTGAAGACAATTAGTGTGGAAGTGTTTACTATGAATATTAGATACATATCGGATCAACACGGTGGGATTATAGCTGGAACTTGATAGACTGTGTGTTTTTCCAACCTTATCAACAATGTAACTATTATACAGAGTCTTCTATTACACAATCAATAGTCCAGAAGTATCACAGGACCGCAATGTAGTGACCGTGGTGCCATGTAAGAGGGACAGCCCGTTTCTCATGCCCTGTAGCTCATCGCATAGTAAAAGTCATAGGGCTGCCCTATACTTATCTTTTATAACTTGTTAAGTAAACATCCAAACTGCTATGATAACTTGTCGGTTCATCAATATACATTCAAAGTCAGTACATTAAGGCGCTAGGAATTTCTTGTCTTTCGGCCAAGGTTGTGGGTTCTGATGCTTCAGATTTGATCAATTACACATATGCTAATAGTCAGATTGTTGAGGGTCCATCAGCTCAGACCACCACAGGTCTCAAATCCTGATGAATCCTTCTCTACTAACATGAATGTAGGTTAAAGTTTTTTTTAGTTTTTTTTTTTATATAAAGGTCAGTCAGTGTGATTGGTGCAACTTTATAATTCGTTTTTATTAAAAATTATTTTTACTTTTTGAGATGCAGCTGCTTTGTATCCTGTATATAAAGAAGTTGTATTGTGTGCTATGACCTGAATCCGTCAGTCCCGCGGACCTGACGGGTTCAGTGGCAGCGGGTCCTGCGTGATCAACCTGTAATCTATTACATCTAAGTTGAGGAACTGTCAGAGACACGCAGGACCCGCTGACACTGAACCCGTCAGTCCCGCTGACCTGACGGATACAGGATGCAGCGAAAGATACAGCTGCTCTATATACAGGACACAAAGCAGCTGTATCTCAAAAAGTTAAAATAATTTTTAATAAAAAGTATTTATAAAGTTACATCAATCGCACTGACGGACCTTTTTGTTTTATAAAAAAAAAATAAAATTACCTTTTAAAGGTTTACAAAGACTGTAAACTGCCCTTAGATATTGGAGTTTCTTTTGTGGATCTGCTGACTTTGGAAGAATTCGTGGACACTATAAAGTCTATGGGGTCTTCTAGAAGGTCCCTCAATGTCTGCTGTTGGGTGAAACATGGATTGGACATGTTGGGCTGAACTTGCTTGAGATAATCCGGTTCCTCATCTCTATGGTTCTTATTGAGGGTATGGGGGCTCATGGCTGGCGTCTGATCACAATTATATGATGGGTATGGTCACCGATGAGTGGGAGCATCACCAGGTTTTCACTTCTACCATTGATATCAATGGAGAGGGACCAGGCACGTAAGTTTCTCTATTGAAGCCCAACATGGGTCAGGACCAGGACTGCACCTTCTTGAGATCATTGGGGTCCCAGTCGCCAGACCCCACTATTCTGACTATTAGGATGTCTGAGGCTCATCATAAAACAATTATATCGACATCTAATATTTATAGTTTGTTCATTTTCTGATATTCTCACATTTGACTCATCTTTACATGTTGTCTATGAACGGACTATATACATTGGACTATTGCCTCCTCCACTCACCTGAGAGGGTAATCTGGCCGTGTACCGTCAGGACGAGACCTTTATAAAAACACAAGAGAAAGTCATATAAAATACATCTAAAAACAACATATATCTAAAATGTATTAGGTCCAGGCAAATTGTGCCATGCAATGAACTCATGCTTTGTCGCGCAGCAGGAAAAAGTTTGCCACATCTGGACGTTGGCTTTCGAGTAGTTCATGAGCAAATAGAAATAAGTTGTGGGAAAGCTGAGTAATAACCCCATTATCCACCCCTACAGATCCCTAAGACGAGGACTGTGGGGAAATAAAACCCCCTGTTGATGTCCTGCAGGCTCCACCTGCGGAAGGCAAGCAGCACTTATATCACCTTGTATTTGTCTGCAGGGACTCATACATTGCCCATCAGCCTATCAGTCCATGTAACTTGCTGACCAGCAGGGGGCAGCATTTAGGAAATGATTTTCCACCCTGCCGCAGCATCATTACTAGGATTGCTCCATAGACCCGTCCACACGAGCAGCGCTTCTATGTTCTCGTACAATGTCAATGTTATATTGGTCTTCAGCCTGTGACTCTCCAGTTGGGCATGCTGGGAGTTGTAGTTTTGCATCAGCTGGAGAGCCACAGGCTGCAGACCCCCACAATAGAATATGGTCATGATGGACCATCGAGATATTAATTTTTCCTCCGTGAACTGCACAGTTATATTATGGTGATCACTTACTTGTCAGGAGTAGCAGAGGAGTCCATGGCGCCATTGTCCTGTTTATTCTGGGACCGGTGTATCAGTCCCAATGTCAAAGCCTAGAATCCTGCAATACAAAAATAACGATTTCAGTCCAAGTTTCACCTAATAGTCAGGGGACGAGGCTCTAGAATACGGAAAGGGGTCACTCAATGTTAGCAGCATCCGACTTCCCATTGGGCGTCACTGAGATAATCGCTTTATGTGTTACATTCATGCAAAATGGCCGCAATTATTAATTATGTCGCAATTAGCGATTATCGTTTCAGCGTTTGTAACAATTTTATTATTTCATCTTCCACCAGATTTTTCCTTCCTACAAATTACCATAGCAGGGAGCTTGGTGCTCCCAGTAAATGTGGCCCGGCACCGGTATGAAGAATCACATCTGATTAAAGGGGAGTTTTCGTTTCAGCAAATAGTATTATATTATATAATATTATTATTCTCTATATAAAAAGTTTTACAACTTTCTAATATACTTTCCGTATCAATTCCTCACGGTTTTCAAGATCTCTGCTTGTTGTCATTTAATAGGAACATTCCCTATTTACTCCCAGTCTCGTTATAAGACAGAGATCTGATAACTGGACTGTAACTGTAACAAACCATGCACCTCTGTGATCATCACATGACCAGGATAGGTTTTTATCCAATGGAAATAAACAATAGAGGTTTCTATTGAAGGACAGCAAGCAGAGGTCTTGAAAACCAAGAGAAATTATTTTAATATACAACTAAGATTTTTTTAGCTGAAACTGGAATATCCCTTTAATAGACACGTGTCTAGACTGTGTAGCAGAGATGTCATTTAACACAACTCACTTAGATACTAATGTATGTTTTACATGGGACTGCAGATAAATGTACTGTGCTGTTTCAAAGGGATATGCTATAAATGTCTGATCGGGGGGGGGGGGGGGGGGGTCCAAATCACTGGGACCAACACCAATCCCAAGAACTGGTTTCCTTGTACCCGGCATCGAGGTGGTCCCGCATATGTAGTCACTCTGTTCAGGATCCTCATCCCTTGGTCAGAGTGGAGAGCGGTTACGTAGAGTGTCTCTCTCTCTGCAGGACCCGTCCTGTATTACACAGACAACACATTGATATGAATGGACACTGTGTAATACTTCATTTCTCCTGTGGTGGTGCTGCAGGGAAATTAAACACTTACTGCCAGGAGTCCCCACAGATCACAGCTGATCGCTGGGAGTCCCGGGAGGAAGACACTTTGTGATCTGCTTATTGTCAAGAGACCCTTCTAAAAATTAGGCATTATTAAAAGTGGAGACCCCCTCTAATTAATTCATCATTCCTGGCAGATCTAACGATGGGAAGGCCGAGCTCACATATCACATGTGGATTGCAGTTTTCACTTAATATATATATTTTTGGGATCTAAAGTATTTTTGATTCATTTCTCATAACTTCCTTCTTGATTTTAGAAGAAATGATACGGCTCGTGTGTGAATGAGGTTCTGGCTGATATATCGAGTCCTATGACAATACGTTGTTTGTTTGTTGATTATGGAAATTAATGAGGCCACTTTTGAAGAAATGTTGATTACTTTAAATGCCGGGCTCGTAAAACCGGTCTAGAAGTCAGATAGGTCTATCAAGATTTATTATTTTAGCCCTAGGACTATAAACTGTGCGGTGACTGTGACTGCTATGGATAGATTACAGATAAGACAAGAATATTCCGGGCTGGATTTATATGTAGAATATATGACAATATACGAGTATATTATATATAGGGAGGGCCGAGGCCGTGCGTACAATGGATGTCCCTACAACCAGGAGATGGATGGTCGGCAAGTGGCTGACATTTTTACGGGTCACAATAGGATATTTTGTGGTGCCCTGGAATCATTGATGTCCCCTGATATTTTTCGACTGGCAAATCCCAAATGCTCGTAAAATGACATTATCAAAAACTCTCTTGTCTAACTTTTTGCATTTTTTTCCCCATCGATGTCTATCACTTGGCTACTAAAATGTCATCAAATAGGCTCCTAAAGTCTACAGTAACCTCTGCACCCCTGTGATCATTGTAAAATTCTAGACCGCTATAAATGTAGACATTTTTGAAATTCAAAAAGATCCATTAGGATCTTTTAAATCCTAATGGCTAAGTAGACTGTGATTCTATATGACAGGGGGAATCTGAACAACCATTAAGCTGCCCGTACACTTTAGACGCTCGTCCAGCCGACAGCTGTTCCACCCAACTCCATTATTAAAATGTTTATTTCAGTGGGGGAGGGGAATAAGCCGCATCTGGACACCTCTGGTGGCAGGTCGTCTCCTGGGAGAATAAAAGCAGAAGGCATGTTAAAATCCAATATGCCGATCCCTCGTTCCCTCGACATCTGCCTTCAGGGCAACCCTCGCGTACGTTCAATTTTTGGGAGATCTTGCCGAAATCGATGGGATCGGTCGACTTTCATCTAATGTGTATGTCCAACTTTAGCGTAAAGGGCCCTTCCAAATCTCACATATCTCCTAATGTTGTGGACGGTCAAAGACACGTTTCTATCCAGACTCTGGCTGGGAACACAAAATTCCCTGCTGGTCCTCTCCCATGCCCTTTATTTGATCCACGTCCTCTCCAAACAAATAGAACAGAACAATTCGGGCAATTCAGGGTGGGCTCCACAACTGCTGGAGGTGAATATTCCCTCCATGACTATGGAGATCTTCAGAAGAGCACGGAGATCTGGTGTTGTCACCCGGGGACCATGTCTGTTGTTACTAAGCAACAACCCCAATATATTATTCGTTATGGAATCTGTAATGAGTAATTATAATCGCAGACTCTGTTTTTTACCGGAGTCTCCCTTTAAGTGTTCATGGCAGGAATGATGCGCTTTTCTGCGTCAGTCCATAAGATTATTAAGGGGTCTTTGGTCAAGAGTAGACACTGTCCTACTAAATGGGGGGGGGGGGGGGGGGGGTGAGGATATAATACACATGCCGCCTCTGCCTCTCTGATAATGTGCCTGTTGCTCCTTGCCAAACCTGTCCGGCTCTGCGTTCTGAATCCTGCTGACCGAATCACTCAGGATTGTAATTATTTAGATTGATGAGATAATTATCCGCACTCTATGCAAGAATTGTTCACATCACCATAGATATAATGAATATTCAGCAGATGTACATTATCAGATCAACCAGTTGACTGATATGGTCTTACTCTGTATTAGTGAACCCAATAGGTTTTGGGACATTCTGACTGTGTTCACATAGTAGCGCAGCGCCCAAAAAGAAGCGCTACGGCGGCACTACATCCCCAGCAAAACCACCCGTGAGCAATGCCGCTTGCTGTATAGTCTTGGAGGTCATGTGACCATTCATGTGATCCCTTGACTAGAGCTGCTGGTTCTACTCAGACCAGGATCAGCTCAAAAAATTTAGGGACTAAAAAATAAGCCACACTGTCCCTGGGGCTTATATCAAAGTTACAGGGCAAAAAAGTGATGTCAAAATAAACACAAAGTTACATCATCTGTAATGGCCTTATGAGGGACGCGTTGTGTCAAAGAGAAAAAGAATAGGGAAAATAACAATAAAGACCTCCACCCGCCGGCCCAATCCATAGCTGTGCCCCCATCCCGGCCACTCAAACTGTACGTGTCATATATCAAAATTACTGCACCGCATGACTCTTTTATATTAAAATAAAAAAATATGAATTATTATTGCATTTACAATCCCAGGTGCTCCCATACTTTAATGGGGAGTGTGTTTCTCAGCTGGAACGAGGGGCCGGGCACCTCCTTTCTCAACATCAATGGGGATCCCAGTGGTCTGAGCCCCACCATTCACACCTATATGGAATAACTAGTTGATGTGCTTGTTGAAGTCTTTATTGCAAAAACCCCTTTGAGTTTTTAACCCCCATTTCATCCAAGTTTCTCCTTAATGGGGTTTAACCCTTTGGACAATCCCTACTTGTTAGAAGGGTCTCTTGGCAAAAAGCAAATCACACAAAGTCCCCCAACTCGAACCCCCAGCGATCAGTGCGGAAACCTGGCAGTAAGTGTTCAATTTCCCTGCAGCGCCACCACAGGAGAAATTAAGCATTACACAGTGTTCATTCATATCAATTTGTTGAGTTGAAGTTCTCCTAATCTTCTTCTACAGACTCATTGTCAGGCTTTGAGCAACAACTTCTTGCTTGAGGTCCTTCTACCACAACCCTATTGGTTTCAAGTCATTTCACTTAACCCACAACTTTAATTTTATTTCTCCGCAGTCAGTTGTGTTTTGGATCATTGTCTTTGTTGGACAACCCAATGATGCTCAAGCTTACAGAGAGATGACCGGACAGTCTCCTGGTCCAGTGCAGAATCCATGGTTCCTTTGATATGGACATGTTGTCCATGTCCTGGGCAGTAGAGCCACCAGACCATCCATCACACAACCACCACTACCACCACCATGTATGACCATTGTATGATGTATTTTCTTTACACCAGACTCATTTGGGAACCATCCTCGCTTTGAATATGAGGCCAACATTGATGTTCCTCATGGATTTGGTGGTTTCCTCCTCGCTGCTCTTCCACCAATCCCATTTTTACCCAATCTCTTTCTCCACTGACTGTGGCCATGTCTGGAGAAGATGTAAGTCCTTGCATGTTCTTCTAGGAGGTGACACCGTCCATGTCTTCTCCCTTAATAGATCATGACCATTACAAACGTTTCGATGGAGATCTAGATTCTTTTTAACCCTTTCCATTATCATGTATGTATATGGTGTATAGTAGGACAATTTTTCTTGTCTCTTCTGAACCTGAAACAAGCAGCTCATGCAGGAAACCTACCAATATGTCTGAAGTAAAGCAGTTCTGCCAGGAAGAGTAGACTGAGGTTCCTCACAGCAAGGAGAAAGACGCAGAGGATAACTTGTTAGAGGTCGGAAACCATTCAATGTGACACATATACAATATCTGGAAATCTGGAGGGAGCAAATAGTCCTTCACAATATTAAGGTATTGCTTGCAGACATTTAGACGCTGTTATTGCACATTTAATAAATATCAGAGTGAAACATAGTAGTCACAGAACCAGGAACCAATCAGATCGGACCAAAACAAGAATCAGGGATGGGGTCAGAATTAAAGCGGTATTCCAATCTAAGACATTTATGACACATCAACGGGATATGCCATGAATGTCTGATAGATGCTGGTCCCAGGTATGTCACCCACACCACACCTACTGTATCTTGACAAGAGGGTTCACCTGAATCCATCCTACCTGGTTAGGTGGCTGCTGGCCACTGTATCCAGACGGAGAATTGATAGAAAGGTGGCCTGTTTCTGTAAATCCCATAGGAATCAATACAATTCATCACCATTGTACAGCCTACAAATATAATTATTCTATATAAAAATGTAATAAATACATTACATATCTTGTTCTAATCCTGAGTTATAGTCTGTATGATACTCCAGAGCTGAACTCACTAGTCTGCTGGTGGAATCACTATGTAAAAAAATGACATTACTTATCCTGTACCGATCCTGAGTTACATCCTCTATTATACTCCAGAGCTGCACTCACTATTCTGCTGGTGGAATCACTGTGTACATACATTACTTATCCTGTACTGATCCTGAGTTACATCCTGTATTATACTCCAGAGCTGCCCTCACTATTCTGCTGGTGGAGTCACTGTGTACATACATTACATTACTTATCCTGTACTGATCCTGAGTTACATCCTGTATTATACTCCAGAGCTGCACTCACTATTCTGCTGGTGGAGTCACTGTGCACATACATTACATTACTTATCCTGTGCTGGTCCTGAGTTATATCCTGTATTATACTCCAGAGCTGCACTCACTATTCTGCTGGTGGAGTCACTGTGTACATACATTACATTACTTATCCTGTACCGATCCTGAGTTACATCCTGTATTATACTCCAGAGCTGCACTCACTATTCTGCTGGTGGAATCACTGTGTACATACATTACTTCTCCTGTACTGATCCTGAGTTACAGCCTGTGTTATACTCCAGAGCTGCACTCACTATTCTGCTGGTGGAGTCACTGTGTACATACATTACATTACTTATCCTGTACTGATCCTGAGTTATATCCTGTATTATACTCCGGAGCTGCACTCACTATTCTGCTGGTGGAGTCACTGTGTACATACATTACATTACTTATCCTGTACTGGTCCTGATTTATATCATGTATTAAATTCCAGAGCTGCACTCACTATTCTGCTGGTGGAGTCACTGTGTACATACATTATATTATTATCCTGTACTGATCCTGAGTTACATCCTGTATTATACTCCAGAGCTGCGCTCACTATTCTGCTGGTGGAGTCACTGTGTACATACATTACATTACTTATACTGTACCGATCCTGAGTTACATCCTATATTACACTCCAGAGCTGCACTCACTATTCTGCTGGTGGGGTCACTGTACATACATTACATTACTTATCCTGTACTGATCCTGAGTTACAGACTGTATTATACTCCAGAGCTGCCCTCACTATTCTGCTGGTGGAGTCACTGTGTACATACATTACATTAGTTATCCTGTACTGATTCTGAGTTACATCCTATATTACACTCCAGAGCTGCACTCACTATTCTGCTGGTAGAGTCACTGTGTACATACATTACATTACTTATACTGTACTGATCCTGAGTTACATCCTGTATTATACTCCAGAGCTGCACTCACTATTCTGCTGGTGGAGTCACTGTGTACATACATTACATTACTTATCCTGTACTGATCCTGCGTTATATCCTGTATTATACTCCGGAGCTGCACTCACTATTCTGCTGGTGGAGTCACTGTGTACATACATTACATTACTTATCCTGTACCGATCCTGAGTTACATCCTATATTATACTCCAGAGCTGCACTCACTATTCTGCTGGTGGGGTCACTGTACATACATTACATTACTTATCCTGTACTGATCCTGAGTTATATCCTATATTATACTCCAGAGCTGCCCTCACTTTTCTGCTGGTGGAGTCACTGTGTACATACATTACATTAGTTATCCTGTACTGATCCTGAGTTACATCCTGTATTATACTCCAGAGCTGCACTCACTATTCTGCTGGTGGGGTCACTGTGTACATACATTACATTACTTATCCTGTACTGGTCCTGAATTACATCATGTATTATACTCCAGAGCTGTACTCACTATTCTGCTGGTGGAGTCACTGTGTACATACATTACATTAGTTATCCTGTACTGATCCTGAGTTACATCCTATATTACACTCCAGAGCTGCACTCACTATTCTGCTGGTAGAGTCACTGTGTACATACATTACATTACTTATACTGTACTGATCCTGAGTTACATCCTGTATTATACTCCAGAGCTGCACTCACTATTCTGCTGGTGGAGTCACTGTGTACATACATTACATTAGTTATCCTGTACTGATCCTGAGTTACATCCTGTATTATACTCCAGAGCTGCACTCACTATTCTGCTGGTGGGGTCACTGTGTACATACATTACATTACTTATCCTGTACTGATCCTGAATTACATCATGTATTATACTCCAGAGCTGCCCTCACTATTCTGCTGGTGGAGTCACTGTGTACATACATTACATTAGTTATCCTGTACTGATCCTGAGTTACATCCTATATTACACTCCAGAGCTGCACTCACTATTCTGCTGGTAGAGTCACTGTGTACATACATTACATTACTTATACTGTACTGATCCTGAGTTACATCCTGTATTATACTCCAGAGCTGCACTCACTATTCTGCTGGTGGAGTCACTGTGTACATACATTACATTACTTATCCTGTACTGATCCTGCGTTATATCCTGTATTATACTCCGGAGCTGCACTCACTATTCTGCTGGTGGAGTCACTGTGTACATACATTACATTACTTATCCTGTACCGATCCTGAGTTACATCCTATATTATACTCCAGAGCTGCACTCACTATTCTGCTGGTGGGGTCACTGTACATACATTACATTACTTATCCTGTACTGATCCTGAGTTATATCCTATATTATACTCCAGAGCTGCCCTCACTTTTCTGCTGGTGGAGTCACTGTGTACATACATTACATTAGTTATCCTGTACTGATCCTGAGTTACATCCTGTATTATACTCCAGAGCTGCACTCACTATTCTGCTGGTGGAGTCACAGTGTACATACATGACATTATTTATCCTGTACTGATCCTGAGTTAAATCCTGTATTATGCTCCAGAGCTGCACTCACTATTCTGCTGTTGGAGTCACTGTGTGCATACATTACATTTATTATCCTGTACTGATCCTGAGTTACAGACTGTATTATACTCCAGAGCTGCCCTCACTATTCTGCTGGTGGAGTCACTGTGTACATACATTACATTAGTTATCCTGTACTGATCCTGAGTTACATCCTATATTGTACTCCAGAGCTGCACTCACTATTCTGCTGGTGGAGTCACAGTGTACATACATGACATTATTTATCCTGTACTGATCCTGAGTTAAATCCTGTATTATACTCCAGAGCTGCACTCACTATTCTGCTGTTGGAGTCACTGTGTGCATACATTACATTTCTTATCCTGTACTGATCCTGAGTTACAGACTGTATTATACTCCAGAGCTGCCCTCACTATTCTGCTGGTGGAGTCACTGTGTACATACATTACATTAGTTATCCTGTACTGATCCTGAGTTACATCCTATATTATACTCCAGAGCTGCACTCACTATTCTGCTGGTGGAGTCACAGTGTACATACATGACATTATTTATCCTGTACTGATCCTGAGTTAAATCCTGTTTTATACTCCAGAGCTGCACTCACTATTCTGCTGTTGGAGTCACTGTGTGCATACATTACATTTCTTATCCTGTACTGATCCTGAGTTACATCCTGTATTATACACCAGAGCTGCACTCACTATTCTGCTGGTGGGGTCACTGTGTACATACATTACATTACTTATCCTGTACTGATCCTGAATTACATCATGTATTATACTCCAGAGCTGCACTCACTATTCTGCTGGTGGAGTCACTGTGTACACACATTACATTACTTATCCTGTACTGATCCTGAGTTAAATCCTGTTTTATACTCCAGAGCTGCACTCACTATTCTGCTGGTGGATGTGAGAGCAGCAATGAAGGATTCATTGTGTTTCAGGGAGGGACGCTGCACACGGGCCAGGATTCCTCATAGACTCACACTTGTTTCTCTGTGACTCACTATGTTCCTGTGTTTTCTCATCACACCCCTGAATAGCAATGAATGGGGCTCTGCAGGAAAGTCACTGTCACCTCCATATTTATCATAGAATAAATAAACCGCCTGATGTCACCTTCACTAATCCTCCCGTTACACTGCGGTGGTTATATATCACACCTACTGGATTCCATACAATGACCCGGGACACTGTAGTATATTATAGATTAGGTTTCCCTCAGAATGAGATGATTATCAGGGGTCTTCTGTAAATCTGCAGGTAATGTAGTTTGTTATTCAGTATTTTGAGTATAGCGCCTCCTCTGGTCTTTGTAAACCACTGGCCAGGGGGTGAGGGACAGTAACTGTAGCAGGAGAATAGCCAGAACCTGAGGAACAGGGGGCAGAAGAGGCAATGGGAATAAATCATGGGAAGGGGCAAAAGATACAAGGGACATAGACATATAAATGATCACGTGTAAGAATCGCAGCCATAGGTACTACAGGAGGGGCCCCAATGCCGTTTCTTTTTTTAGGAGCCCCATGCAAGGGCATAACTAGGGGTGGGGGCTTGCATGGCATATGCCGGGGGGAGGGCGGTGCCAACAAGACATATGACCTTGGCCAGGGTATTTAGATATAGGACTAGGGCAGAAAACGGAATCTTTGCCCCAGGTGAAGACTCTGCCCCTTGACTACTACATCACCTATCATGGTCATACAGTGAGTATCAGCTGGGAGTGATGCTGGCTGCACTATGTTATTGACTATGAAGTAGCAGAACTTGTGGCCACTTACCTGCCCCACGTTCCCTCTTGCCAGGTATCGTCGTCTCTCGCTGGCAGGGCTGACTGACAGACATTGCAGATGGTAATGACTCTTATAGGGAGGTTTGGCAGCACATTCTCCTGCAATGATAGAAGAACGATCTCTTATGGTAATTGTCTCATCTGACAAGGAGCGCGGCATAACTGCCCGCAGAAGAATGCCAGGTATGATGTGTGACTCACTGTCCACGCTCTGCCACAATCACAGGACGATCAACTCTCTAAAGAGGAGCATGGGAGGTCCGCCGTTACAGCTCCCGCATTGGATGTCACCCAGCTTTCTAAAGTTGGTCGTACACATATGGCTCTGTTCACACCTGCGTTGTGCAATTCCATTGATCTGCTCCATGAGAGGCGCAGAACAAGGGAATAACGGAACCAACGGTTCTGTTGCACAACTGACACCGCCGGATGCCGACAGAACCCATTGACTTTAATGGGATCCGTCGGGGTGTCCCTGAATTTACCGGACGCAATAGCGCAGATGACACCCAGATTTTTGAGAAAAAGATACGATTAAAGAGGATCTGTTACTTCTCCTGACACGTCTGTTTTAGTAAACAATTGTATTCCCGATTAAATAATTCTGAAGTATCTTTTCTCTGCGATGTGCCATTTCTCTGTTATTCCTCTTGGAAATGTATGAATAAATTGACAACTAGGTGTTGCCAATTTATAAGAGGAATAACAGAGGAACGGTACTATGTAGAGTATTAAGAAAAGATGCTCCAGAATTGTTGTTTTATGGAGAGTACAAGTATTTACTAAAACAGACATGTGAGGACAGGTGACAGGTCCTCTTTAAGAAATGGCTGACTGGAATCTTTAAGTCGAGGACTAGAGCAGCGTTATGGGGGTTCTGAAGGGATCTGCTGTAGATACATAACATTCAGCAGCTGGGGGCATGTGGGGGCTCCCTGCTCATTCATTATATGATCTGTCCGGTAATCAGATCTGCAGATGAGAGAACTGTTCCTGGCAGATACAAAGTCATCACAATTACATGATCAAAGGAGTTGTCCAGGATTAGAAAAACATGGCTGCTTTCTTCCTGAAACAGCGCCACAACTGTCCACAGGTTGTGTCTGGTATTGCAACTCAGCTTTACTGACGTGAATGGAGCTGAGAAGTAATACCACAGACAACCTGTGGACAGTTGTGGCGCTGTTTTTGGAAAAAAAGTAGCCTATTATTACACTGTATGGTCCCGTTACCTGTCCTGATAGTTTAGCTAGCACTGTGTCACACTGTATCTGAGCACAATATGGTCCTGTTATTTGTGCGCTGTATTAATTGTGCACTATGTGGTACACCTACATTATTATGTATCATCATTATCTGTGGTGTTACATAGGACTGCATTTGTATTAACGGCAGTGGCCTGGTGCCACCACTAGGTGGCGATCCGTTTCATAGTGGTGGCAACAGGCAGTATGTGTAGGGTGACCAGCAGGGGAGCTGCACTCTGTACGGTCAGTAATGATGATTTCTAACTATCTCAGGTATCTGGTGATTTCTTACATTAGACATTATAGCGGGAGGTGCAGTATAATCGCATCGTGCACTTGTAAACCTGAACATTTATCGCTGGTTAATCCTGAACGCTAGGAATAATGATAGGAAACGGTTCCTGCTGCAGGCGGATGTCACACATGGCAGCGTTACATTATATCCTATAAACTATGGATGCGGGTGCTGCCCCCCGCTGGTGAAATAATGTAAAACAGGAAGGAGTTCAGACTGATATCCACTCAAACTGTCCCCATACAGCATAATGTCCTCACAGCTGCCCCGTACAGTATAATGGCCGGGGATTCCGTTACTGGCGAAGCCCCTGGGGTCACTGTCCATATATGCACAGTGATGTTAGGGGCTTTAAGAAGTTGAAATCCCCGGCTGGAGCGTCGGCAATGCTCTGGCTGGGGATTCCGCTCCTGGAGGATCCACTGACGTTACTGTCCATATATGGATAGTGACATCAAGGGCTTTCCCAAGACAGCTCTGCGGACACAGATCCTGAGGACGCAACTACAGTTGAAACCGGGGCATACGCCCGGAATCCGGGACTGTCCCGCTGAATCCGGGATGGTTGGGAGGTATGTGCATGGTGCACTCCATTGACGACTATAGGGGGTATAGAGATAGCCAAGCAACTCCCTTAGATCTCAGCAGGATAATATCACCGACGGTCATCAGGGAGGGTGGTCTGTGGAGGCACCCTAGGTCCCTAAGGTGGGTCCCATGTGCTCATCATATAATTTGGCCCTGACTACATAGGCTAAAGCATAGTTTTTGTTTTCAAAGTCCTGTCTCTCACTCTGCAGTGTCCCCACTTGTCTGTGCATTTCTGGGGTCTCTGTATAATTCTTCATTTCTCCAGCAGCAAATAATTTGGTTGCTGTCTGTAAGTTGTCAATTAGAGGGGGCAGAGGGAGTGGCGTAACATATGACTGCAGGGTCAGACTACACATGGTTTTTTTGTAGTCTGTAACCATGGAAACACATAGATCTACCTAGGAGGTATATACATGTATTTAATCGAGAATGTTTGCAAACTTACTTCACTTTAGGGGTGACTGCTGCTTGACACATTCTCTTGAATTATTGTACACAGGCTCCTGTCATAGTCCTGGAGCTACTGGAAGGATATTGAGCTATTTCCTTTTTCTTAGGCCCTGTTCACACAGTGACATTTTTGCATACTTCTCCCCCCGCACCATGACGTTCCGGCAAGTCACGGTGTGTCAAGGGGTTAATTATCGCCTAAAGAAAAGTGAATCAACTTTCTAATAGACTTTGTGTTTAATTTAGTCACGATTTCCAATACCTCTGCTTGCTGTCAGTGAATGAAAACATTTTAACCTAAAAATCTATAGACACTTACTAATTTATTACAGATGAGGGTTTGCTATAATACAAAAATAAATCCCAATCTCTCCCCAGGTAGATGTAGAGCAGCCAGAAATGTTGTGTGTAATCTTCATTTCTTCCCTCTGCTGGTTTCTGTAAATGCAATTTTTTTCTCTTCATTCTTCATGAGTGGGCGGGCTCTTCCTGGGGTGATGTCATTGCTGCGCTGTGTGCTCGGGGCTAATCAGATGATTTCTCTTGCTGCTAACACCTCCCCTCTCACAGCATGCAGTCTCGCACACAAAGAGAGGGAAATTGCAGCTGCATCTCCCTCCTCCCCCCTTCTTGCTGTCTTCTATTTACTCTTTTAGCTTAGATTTTTGAAGACTGAGGAGGTTTGTGGGCATTTACAGAGAGGCTGCAGGCTGGGAGTAGGGAACTACAGGCTGCTGGAAACTGAAGAAGACACAACTTTTTCCTGATAAGATATATTCGCATGTGCTATTGATTTATGCAAGAAAAGTTATAACAATAGATACTAAAGATAAGCGAATATGTGAAAATCGAGTCTGCCGCTTATCCTTATTCTTGTTTCTCAGGATACAGAAACTGCGTCGCTCTTCATGTTACATCATGTAAGACAATATTTGGTTTGATGATTTCATACTGGAATAATATTGGATGATTATATTATCTGCCACAGCCTCGTGTTATTTGACTGGATGATTATAGCTTCTAGATGGTAAAACGCGTTGTGCTGCCTGCTCTTCTTAAAGGGGCCCTCCATCTATATTTACTTTTGGTAAATTCTTGGATAAGAATGACCCTGTGTGGCTGTTTCCAGGCTTCAGACTTTTCTTGCAGCAGAAGAAAAACTCCACTCTGAGTCTTGTCTGACAGGCTGGTTGCTATGGATACATTGTAACAACTGTAGTATTTTCAAAGGAGATTATACAGTAGTAATGAGCAGTGTAGCTGAAAATCCAGCACTGAGGTGAGATAAAACACTTACTAAAGGTTACACTATGTATGTCTGTGTTTTTTTCACTCTGTTCCCCCTTCCCCTTTCTATAGACTCGTATGGGCAGCGTGCCTGTGTCTCCTCTCTCTTCTCACTCCTCCTCTTCTCCATAGATGTATACAGCATGCCTGTGTCTCTTCCTCTCTCTGCTCCCCCCTCCCCCTCAATAGTCTTGTATTGGCAATGTGTCTGTGTCTCCTCCCTGCTCCCTCCTGCCCTCTCCATAGACTTGTATTGGCAGCACGTCTGTGTCTCTTTCTCTCTCTGCTCCCTCCTCCCCTCTCTATAGACTTGTATGGGCAGCAATACTGCTTATCCATTCTCTGATCCCCCTCCCTTCTCCAGAGACTTGTATGCAGTGTGTCTGTGTCTCTTTCTCTCTCTGCTCTCTCCTACTGCTCCTCATCTCCTCTCCATAGACTTGTATTGGTGGCTGGTCTGTGTCTCCTCTCTGCTTCCTTCTCCCCTCTCCATAGATTTGTATTGGCAGCATGTCTGTGTCTTTCTCTCTCTGCTCACTTCTCCTGCTTCCCACTCCCTTCTGCTTAGGCTTTTATGGACAGATAATGAAGTGACACCCCCCCCCCCCACTTTCTTCAGTTCCTCAATTCTGCTCTGTAACTAGGGACGGACTTTGCTTGACATCAGGGGCGGACAGCAGATTACAGGAAGGGAGACACCTAGTGGCAGTAACTTCACACTGAATGTATATGGATAGAATAACTCAATTTTAACAGTAAGTAAATGACAAAGTTGATCTATAACAGGTGTACTATTATATCATCACAAGTTGTTTGAAAATTTAGTATCCGTTTAACTTTTAAAGGGTAACTAAAATTTCAGAAAACTTTTGGCCAAGTGGGCGTTGTGGAGGGAAGTGTATGACGCTGACCAATCAGTGACCAATCAGCGTCATACACTTTTCTCCATTCATTTACACTGCACTAGCGATATAGCTAGATCACTATGTGCAGTCACATAAACACACTATAACGTTACTGTAGTGTCCTGATAATGAATATACATCACCTCCAGCCAGGACGTGATGTGTATTCATAATCCTGACACTTCGCTAATACAATCCCGACACTACAGCACAGCAAGCATAATCTCGCGAGATTACGCTGTAAACTGTCATTTCAAACGAGATTACGCTTGCTCTGCTGTAGTGTCGGGATTGTATTAGCGAAGTGTCAGGATTATGAATACAGATCCCGTCCTGGCTGGAGGTAATGTATATTCATTATAAGGACACTGCAGTAATGTTAGTGTGTGTGTATGTGGCTGCACATAGTGATATAGCTATATCGCTATCGACTGTGTAAATGAATGGAGAGAAGTGTATGACGCTGATTGGTCACTGATTGGTCACTGATTGGTCAGCGTCATACACTCCTCTTTACAACGCCCACTTGGTCATATAGTAAAACACGCCCAGTTGTCCATTCAGAAACTCATTAGCATAAAGCTAAAATAGGTCATAACTCCGTCAAAAATGATCGTTTTTCTAAATAAAAAACACTGCTGTAATCTACATTACAGCGCCGATCACATCATGTACAAGAGAGGCCACTTATAATGTGGTGACAGAACCTATTTATTACTAGGACCACTGTTATCTACATTACAGCGCCGATCACATCATGTACAAGACAGGCCACTTATAATGTGTGACAGAGACTATTTAAGGCAGAATTTGTACTGAACTGACAGTTAGTGAGGGGGCAAGGAGCATAGCAAGGCAGGACACCCACAGACCACCTACCATGCATCACTTATAATATGGAAGTCTTCTCATGTGGCAGAAGTTCATTTCGACCCATCAGACACCAGGGCCCGGATCCGACTTCATCACCCCCTACAGCTTTGCCCCTCACTCTGTACCATCTACACAAATGATGCTGTAGCATGTAAAACGCTGACACTAGGGCGCTGCCGCGTGCACCTGGGACTTCACCATCGTGTTAAGGATCGGATGTGCTGATGCTACTACGGACTTCACCAATATCCTCTGTATAGGCTCAGGGTTACCTGACTCAGGTAAGTACATACTGTATATGTATACGTGTATGTATGTATGTGTGCGTGTAAGTGTATATATGTATATTAATCACATGGTTCGGAATATCCGATAATCTGACACTTGATGTACATTTTATTGTATACAATCATTCGGTGACACATCTTTATTTATAAGGCCACAAATAATTGATCAAAAATTAATGCAAATATTCAGATGCTTAATTTATATTCTAAAAAAGAGAAATAATTTAATAAATACAAACATATCCCATTTATAAATGAGGAGCCGTCCAGTGCGCTGCGGATTATTCATCATGTGCTGCATACAGACGACTGGAAGCAATGTCCTGTGTGTTATATGGCGTGTCCTATGTAGACAACATACGTGACCTTTGTCCGTCCCTTGGAAAAGGCTATATCCATTCACAGTCCTGCATTATATTATATCTGACCGTCCTTCCATCCAACTACCAGTGACCACAGCGACTTGTCTATTCCATGTGTGCGCACGGTGGTCACCGGTACAGGAAGTGATACAAATGATTGACAGCCAGCGAGAAGGAGGAAAAGGATGATGAAGGAGGGACGTACTATCAGATTGCAGAACTACAACTCCCAGTATGCCTGACGTGATGAGAGCTGGAGAGACAGATTGGAGATTGTTGCTCTATGCAGTTGATTTGCTTCTTAGCAAGTTTTCAGATTAGGATTTAGATCACAGTATTAGTAGTAGAACTTTGGCCCCGTTCCTTCATCATCCCGTGTTTTTTGGGGTTTATCGTTGCTGAGTGAAGCGCTCACCAATGTCTCTGTACAAGAGAAAATGAGTTAATAAGAATAATCCCGGACTGTATTCCTGCCCTTGTGTGGAGGTCTGTGTATAAGCGCCCAATAATCCGACTTCATGGAGGCACAGGACGTACGAGCAGAAGCCAACAGGGTGCAGCATTTTGTCTCACCGTTAGGCCGGGAGCACGCTATTTGACAGGTTATTGGACAAACCAAAGCTTCTGGCAGTCTGGGGATGAGAGAACGAGACGTATCACACAATGGAATAAGAGGAATCCCAAAAACAAGCCTAAAGTGACATCTACAAACATCCAGAACCCTGTACAGTCCACATTTACTAAGGGCACGTCCAGACGTGGCGGAATTTTTCCGCTGCAATTGTTAGTGCAGATTTGGGGCAATTACGCAACGAATCTGCACAAACATTTGCATATTTGACAGGTAATTCAGACGTTGCAGAAAAGACAGCGGACTTGCCACAGATTTCAGTTTTTGCATTGCAAAGGCTGAAATCCGCAGTGAAATTCCGCTTCTTCTCCGCAACGTCATGAGCTGCTGCGGAGGGAAAAATCTGCACCGAAGCCTGATTTCCGCACAGTTATTTTCTGCAACTTCTGAAATAAGTTTCCTAAAAATGTATAGAAACAAATGTAAAAAACGCCTGCTGCAGAATTCCACTGCGGACTGTCCACAGCGCAACTCAACAGCGATTCCGCCACGTCTGCATGAGCCCTAAGAGTGAGACCTGACTACTCTATAGTTGTGGTCATGCTCCTACTTCCAAACCTAACATAGCAGAACGATCAGTAGAGGTAACATAGCAGAACGATCAGTAGAGGTAACATAGCAGAACGATCGGTAGTGGTAGCATAGCAGAACGATCAGTAGGGGTAACATAGTAACATAGCAGAACGATCAGTAGTGGTAAGATAGCAGAACGATCAGTAGAGGTAACATAGCAGAACGATTAGTAGTGATAACAGCAGAAGGATCAGTAGGGGTAACATAGCAGAACGATCAGTAGTGGTAACATAGCAGAACGATCAGTAGTGGTAACATAGCAGAACGATTAGTAGAGGTAACATAGCAGAACGATCAGTAGTGGTAACAGCAGAAGGATCAGTAGGGGTAACATAGCAGAACGATCAGTAGTGGTAACATAGCAGAACGATCAGTAGAGGTAACATAGCAGAACGATTAGTAGGGGTAACATAGCAGAACGATTAGTAGTGGTAACATAGCAGAACGATTAGTAGAGGTAACATAGCAGAACGATTAGTAGAGGTAACATAGCAGAACGATCAGTAGTGGTAACATAGCAGAACGATTAGTAGAGGTAACATAGCAGAACGATTAGTAGGGGTAACATAGCAGAACGATTAGTAGTGGTAACAGCAGAACCATCAGTAGGGGTAACATAGCAGAACGATCAGTAGAGGTAACATAGCAGAACGATCAGTAGAGGTAACATAGCAGAACGATTAGTAGTGGTAACAGCAGAACCATCAGTAGGGGTAACATAGCAGAATGATCAGTAGGGGGTAACATAGCAGAACGATCAGTAGTGGTAACATAGCAGAACGATCAGTAGTGGTAACATAGCAGAACGATCAGTAGTGGTAACATAGCAGAACGATCAGTAGAGGTAACAGCAGAACGATCAGTAGGGGTAACATAGCAGAACGATCAGTAGAGGTAACATAGCAGAACGATCAGTAGTGGTAACAGCAGAACGATCAGTAGTGGTAACATAGCAGAACGATCAGTAGTGGTAACATAGCAGAACGATCAGTAGTGGTAACATAGCAGAACGATCAGTAGAGGTAACATAGCAGAACGATCAGTAGTGGTAACATAGCAGAATGATCAGTAGTGGTAACATAGCAGAACGATCAGTAGTGGTAACATAGCAGAACGATCAGTAGTGGTAACATAGCAGAACGATCAGTAGTGGTAACATAGCAGAACGATCAGTAGTGGTAACATAGCAGAATGATCAGTAGTGGTAACATAGCAGAACGATCAGTAGTGGTAACATAGCAGAACGATCAGTAGTGGTAACATAGCAGAACGATCAGTAGTGGTAACATAGCAGAACGATCAGTAGGGGGTAACATAGCAGAACGATCAGTAGTGGTAACATAGCAGAACGATCAGTAGAGGTAACATAGCAGAACGATCAGTAGTGGTAACATAGCAGAACGATCAGTAGTGGTAACATAGCAGAATGATCAGTAGTGGTAACATAGCAGAACGATCAGTAGTGGTAACATAGCAGAACGATCAGTAGTGGTAAAATAGCAGAACAATCGGTAGTGGTAACATAGCAGAACGATCAGTAGGGGTAACATAGCAGAACGATCAGTAGGGGTAATAGCAACTGATCAGTAGGGGTAACATAGTGACATAGCAGTATGATCAGTATGGGTAACAGAAGAACGATCAGTAGGGGGTAACAGCAGAACGATCAGTAGAGGTAACATAGCAGAACGATCAGTAGAGGTAACATAGCAGAACGATCAGTAGTGGTAACATAGCAGAATGATCAGTAGTGGTAACATAGCAGAATGATCAGTAGTGGTAACATAGCAGAAGGATCAGTAGGCGTAACATAGCAGAAGGATCAGTAGGCGTAACATAGCAGAAGGATCAGTATTGGTAACATAGCAGAACGATCAGTAGGGGTAACAGCAGAACGATCAGTAGTGGTAACATAGCAAAACGATCAGTAGGGGTAACATAGCAGAACGATCAGTAGGGGTAACAGCAGAACGATCAGTAGAGGTAACAGCAGCACGATCAGTAGGGGTAACAGCAGAACGATCAGTAAGGGTAACATAGCAAAACAATTGGTAGGGGTAACACAGCAGAAGGATCAGTAGTGGTAACATAGCAGAACGATCAGTAGGGGTAACATAGCAGAACGATCAGTAGGGGTAACAGCAGAATGATCAGTAGTGGTAACATAGCAGAACGATCAGTAGCGGTAACATAGCAGAACGATCAGTAGGGGTAACATAGCAGAACGATCGGTAGTGGTAACATAGCAGAACGATCAGTAGGGGTAACATAGCAGAACGATCAGTAGGGGTAATAGCAACTGATCAGTAGGGGTAACATAGTGACATAGCAGTATGATCAGTATGGGTAACAGAAGAACGATCAGTAGGGGGTAACAGCAGAACGATCAGTAGAGGTAACATAGCAGAACGATCAGTAGAGGTAACATAGCAGAAGGATCAGTAGGGGTAACATAGCAGAAGGATCAGTAGTGGTAACATAGCAGAACGGTCAGTAGGGGTAACATAGCAGAACGATCAGTAGAGGTAACAGCAGAAAAATCAGTAGAGGTAACAGCAGAAGGATCAGTATTGGTAACATAGCAGAACGATCAGTAGGGGTAACATAGCAAAACGATCAGTAGGGGTAACATAGCAGAACGATCAGTAGGGGTAACAGCAGAACGATCAGTAGAGGTAACAGCAGCACGATCAGTAGGGGTAACAGCAGAACGATCAGTAAGGGTAACAACAAAACGATCAGTAGGGGTAACAGCAAAACGATCAGTAGGGGTAACAGCAGAACGATCAGTAGGGGTAACATAGTAACATAGCAGAACGATCACTAGGGATTACATTACATAACATCAGCTGCTGCTAGGTTTAGCACTCAGTGGCTTCCCTAAATACACTGTAACAAGCCCATCAGCTGTGGGAAATGTCACAAAAACTTACCATACACATAAAATATTTTTAAAGGGATAGTCTCACTGTGATAACCTCTTATTTAAATGAAGCCAGCCCTGGGATTATCTTATTACAATGGGTCCAGCTTCATCCCAAGAAACAAATGTAGTAATACATGGCACTTATTCAAATGAATGGGTGGCCACATAATGCATGGCCGGACAGAGTTTGCCAGATTTACAGCCACTCTTTGTTAGCGCCTCTCCCTAATAGGGTATATGGACAGGGGTTGTCTTCACGAGAGAACAAAATAACCATGAAATAAGGGATATGTGCAGCTCCACTCACTAATCAGGGGTCATCACTAGCCATACTTACTTACTATTAATAGCCATATACATACCAGAATAAAGCACACGGGTATTACAAGGATCACCACGATGACCAACACAATCAAGGCAATGCCAAAGGCGGGGATGGTGGCTGGAGCCGTTGCAGCACCAGCAGTAATTACTGCAGAAACACAAGATGAAGGAGAATTATAATATATAACATCTATAATATAATATACATCTGCCGTAGCAAAAACTTTCTAAAAACCAGTCTTGTACTGTTACCAGTCTCCATACCTTGTGGCAGAGTTGGAACTAAACTTTTACGCGTTGTAGTTTCAGTCACCGTTGTTCTAGGTATGGGCCCTGTGGTTGTTGTTATAGGCTTTGTTGTTGTAATAGGCCTTGTGGTTGTTGTTATAGGCTTTGTTGTTGTTATAGGCCTTGTGGTTGTTGTTATAGGCTTTGTTGTTGTTATAGGCCTTGTGGTTGTTGTTATAGGCCTTGTGGTTGTTGTTATAGGCTTTGTTGTTGTTATAGGCCCTGTGGTTGTTATAGTCTTTGTTGTTGTTATAGGCCCTGTGGTTGTTGTTATAGGCTTTGTTGTTGTTATAGGCCCTGTGGTTGTTGTTATGTTCTTTGTTGTTGTTATAGGCCTTGTGGTTGTTGTTATAGGCTTTGTTGTTGTTATAGGCCCTGTGGTTGTTGTTATAGGCTTTGTTGTTGTTATAGGCCCTGTGGTTGTTGTTATAGGCTTTGTTGTTGTTATCGGCCTTGTGGTTGTTGTTATAGGCCCTGTGGTTGTTGTTATAGGCCCTGTTGTTGTTGTTATAGGCTTTGTTGTTGTTATAGGCCTTGTGGTTGTTGTTATAGGCTTTGTTGTTGTTATAGGCTCTGTGGTCGTTGTTATAGGCTTTGTTGTTGTTGTTATAGGCCCTGTGGTTGTTGTTATAGGCTTTGTTATTGTTATAGGCCCTGTGATTGTTGTTATAGACTTTGTTGTTGTTATAGGCCCTGTGATAGTTGTTATAGGCCCTGTGGTCGTTATAGGCTTTGTTGTTGTTGTTATAGGCCCTGTGGTTGTTGTTATAGGCACTGTGGTTGTTGTTATAGGCTTTGTTGTTGTTGTTATAGGCCCTGTGGTCGTTGTTATGGGCCCTGTGATTGTTGTTATAGGCACTGTGGTTGTTGTTATAGGCTGTGTTGTTGTTGTTGTTATAGGCCCTGTGGTCGTTGTTATAGGCTTTGTCGTTGTTGTTATAGGCCCGGTGGTTGTTCTCATAGGCCCTGTGGTCGTTGTTATAGGCCCTGTGGTTGTTGTTATAGGCCCTGTGGTTGTTGTTATAGGCTTTGCTGTTGTTATAGGCTCTGTGGTCGTTGTTATAGGCTTTGTTGTTGTTGTTATAGGCCCTGTGGTTGTTGTTATAGGCTTTGTTGTTGTTGTTGTTATAGGCCCAGTGATTGTTGTTATAGGCACTGTGGTTGTTGTTATAGGCTTTGTTGTTGTTGTTAAAGGCCCTGTGGTCGTTATTATAGGTCCTGTGGTTGTTGTTAAAGGCCCTGTGGTCGTTATTATAGGTCCTGTGGTTGTTGTTATAGGCCCTGTGGTTGTTATAGGACCTGTGTTTGTTATTATAGGGTCTGTGGTCGTTATTATAGGTCCTGTGATTGTTGTTATAGGCCCTGTGGTTGTTGTTATAGGCCCGGTGGTTGTTCTCATAGGCCCTGTGGTCGTTGTTATAGGCCCTGTGGTTGTTGTTATGGGCCCTGTGGTTGTTGTTATAGGCTTTGTCGTTATTGTAGGCCCTGTGGTTGTTGTTATAGGCTCTGTGGTTGTTGTTAAAGGCCCTGTGGTCGTTATTATAGGTACTGTGGTTGTTGTTATAGGCCCTGTGGTTGTTATAGGCCCTGTGGTTGTTATTATAGGCTCTGTGGTTGTTATTATAGGTCCTGTGATTGTTGTTATAGGCCCTGTGGTTGTTGTTATAGGCCCTGTGGTTGTTTCTGGCCCTGTGGTTGTTGATATAGGCTCTGTGGTCGTTGTTATAGGCTCTGTGGTCGTTGTTATAGGCTCTGTGGTCGTTGTTATAGGCTCTGTGGTTGTTGTTATAGGCCCTGTGGTTGTTGTTATAGGCCCTGTGGTTGTTGTTATAGGCCCTGTGGTTGTTGTTATAGGCTCTGTGGTTGTTGTTATGGGCCCTGTGGTTGTTGTTAGAGGCTCTGTGGTTGTTGATATAGACCCTGTGGTTGTTATAGGCCCTGTGGTTGATGTTATAGGCCCTGTGGTTGTTATAGGCCCTGTGGTCGTTATTATAGGCCCTGTGGTTGTTGTTATAGGCCCGGTGGTTGTTCTCATAGGCCCTGTGGTTGTTGTTATAGGCCCTGTGGTTGTTGTTATGGGCCCTGTGGTTGTTGTTATAGACTTTGTCGTTATTGTAGGCCCTGTGGTTGTTGTTGTAGGCTCTGTGGTTGTTGTTATAGGCCCTGTGGTCGTTGTTATAGGCCCTGTCGTTGTTGTTATAGGCTCTGTGGTTGTAGTTAAAGGCCCTGTGGTCGTTATTATAGGTACTGTGGTTGTTGTTATAGGCCCTGTGGTTGTTATAGGCCCTGTGGTTGTTATTATAGTCTCTGTGGTTGTTATTACAGGTACTGTGATTGTTGTTATAGGCCCTGTGGTTGTTGTTATAGGCCCTGTGGTTGTTTCTGGCCCTGTGGTTGTTGATATAGGCTCTGTGGTCGTTGTTATAGGCTCTGTGGTTGTTGTTATAGGCCCTGTGGTTGTTGTTATAGGCCCTGTGGTTGTTGTTATAGGCCCTGTGGTTGTTGTTATAGGCTCTGTGGTTGTTGTTATAGGCCCTGTGGTTGTTGTTAGAGGCTCTGTGGTTGTTGTTAGAGGCTCTGTGGTTGTTGTTATAGGCCCTGTGGTTGTTATGGGCCCTGTGGTTGATGTTATAGGCCCTGTGGTTGTTATTATAGGCTCTGTGGTTGTTGTTATAGGCCCTGTGGTTGTTGTTAGAGGCTCTGTGGTTGTTGTTAGAGGCCCTGTGGTTGATGTTATAGGCCCTGTGGTTGTTATGGGCCCTGTGGTTGATGTTATAGGCCCTGTGGTTGTTATAGGCCCTGTGGTCGTTATTATAGGCCCTGTGGTTGTTGTTTCTGGCCCCGTGGTTGTTATTACAGGACTGGTGGTTGTTGCTAATGGAGTAGTTGTCTGTTCTGTACTTGGTGCCGGAGAACTTATTCCTTGATCTACATGAATGTAAAAAAAAAACAACATTTACAATTTGTCTGTTTTCAATCCCATTTGCTGCTGTACTATAAACCCTGTGAATCTCATCCTGGACAATTCGTAGAAATGAGTGAAAATGAGGAAAGAGTGAAAATGAGGAAAGAGTGAATGTGAGTCTGGATGTTGTTTGGCTCTACACACCGACCACTGACATGTTCACAATTCTGCTGGTGGCTGCCGGTGTAAATCTCATGACAACACTTCCTGTTCCGATATCTATCTAGTACAATGTTTGTCACATTAATCACAGTGACCTTGGATAGTTCAAATCACCAACTACATCAATGTCCACATCCTAATTCGCTTGAATAGTGTCAGTTATGTGTGAACATTCATGGTGATTTCGATCCAGATCATTCAAGTATTAATCATTCAACACAGGAAACTTCAGGTTTTCCTTACAGGGTTTCAAAAGGGTTGTCCAGGATTAGAAAAACATGACTGATTTCTTCCAAAAACAGCGCCACACCTGGCTCAGGTTGTGTGTGGTATTGCACCACAACCCTATTCTCTTCAATGGACCGGAGCTGAAATACCAGGCACAACCTTTAGACAGGTATAGCCCTGTTTCTGGAAGAAAGCAGCCATGTTTTTCTAATACTGGGCAATCCATTTAACCCTTTCAGGACTAAGGCCTTTTAAATGCCTGAATGTCCACAGCAAAATTCACCGTCCGATTTTATTCGGAGCGAATAAATTTGCAGCGAATCGCAGAATCGAAGGTTCCCCCAATGGCCCTAAAATCTGGTGTCTGACTCTCTGATGTCTTCTAGGGCTGTATACATCCCCTTACAAGCTCTTTAGCGCTACGCCAGCCTGAATAATGTCATCCCCCTATACCCCTCGTGACTTCCCTGTGCTAGAGGACGGAATGACTGCAGTGCATTTTGAATCGACCGTCTAACGGCGAAACCCACTCGAGGACACGTGATCCTTTTTCTAATCTGTAAAATCGCAGCCGACGCCAACGGTGGCTATTTTGCCGCAATTTGTGCGCCAGGAAGTTTTGAAATTCGACGAATCCAAAATTGTATTTAGTGCTTTTCTTGAGAGGGAGGCGGTAATGTCACCTCAGGAAGATCGGGCTGACACTAAGAACCTATACAGGGCGATCTGCCATTACTGTATATATACACGCCGTAGTTATATGGGGGATCGGCAGCTAGGATGAATATCTTCAGATTGGAATGGGTTAAAAGGTTCCTTATACCTTCCTATTCCCCCTGGACTGTATATGTGGCTGTAATGTATTCCAGAGCAATCCCAGTGTCACTCACCTGTAGATCGAATACTTAGAGCATCCAACTGTAATCCATCAATGGTGTCCTGTGGGTCGGCACTTCTCAGTTGTCTATAGAATTCATCAACCAGCTCTCTGGAGCTTGGGACCTGTGTCCCATTTGGAAAGACTAAATCCATGGTGGACTCTACAGAGCCGCTCCTGCAGGAAAGATTCAATATAGTCCGGTCAGTATGGGGTATCCAGTGTAATGTATATGACAGCATAGTGGGGGGGGGGGGTATAGGATGAGGATCATTGTATGAAGAAGTCCTCCCTATACCAGTCATCACAGGAACATCACAGGAACCTTCACCCTTCCATGATATACTAGTTGTATGATAAGCACCACCATGTATCAGTAGTAACATTATAGGGGGTCTCTGCTCTGGACAATCTCTGCATGTTAGAAGGGTCTCTTAACAATAAGCTCATCATAAAGTGTCCCCCTGCTGGGACCCCCGGCGATCAGATGCAATCTGTGAGAAACCGGGCAGTATATGTTAAATTTCTCTGCAGTGCCACCATAGGGGAAATGAAGCATTACACAGTGTCCATTCATATCAATGTGTTGTCTGTGTAATACAGGACAGGTCCTCCAGAGACGCTCTATCTAACCGCTCTCCACTCTGACCAAGAGATGAGGATCCTGAACAGAGGACCCCCCTCTATTCACTCACAACTCCCCAATAGGGGGTATGACAATGGATCTCTAAATTGGACAATTCCTTTAAAGGGGTTTTAATCCACTGGTGGGGCAATTGAACATGTACGCTGCTGCTCTATACAACTCTATGGAAATTATGCTCTGGCCAGGGACTCCGCTCCTAGAGAGACTCCCTGACGTCACTGTCCATATATGGACAGTGATGTCAGGGGCCCCTCCTGGAGTGGAAATCCCGTTGCTGATGCTTGGGCCGGGGATTCCACTCCTAGAGGCAACCCCAGACGGCACTGTCCATTTATGGAGCGGAATTCCCTGCCAGAGCATCGGCGATGGGGATTCAGCTCAAGGAGGAGCTCCTGACATCACTGTCCATATAAGGGGTTCCCTCTAGGTGCAGAATCCCCGGCCTATGCTCTTGCCGGGGATTCCGCTCGTAGAGGGAGTCCAAATGGCGCTATCTACAGGGAGGGGTAGTGCTATCTACAGGGGTTGGCGCGATCTTTAAGGGGGGTCTGGCAATATCTACATGGGCAGTGTGACACTATCTATGTGGGCACTGGCACTAGTGTCAGCTAAGGGGTATTATACTGTATGGGGGCAGCTAAGATGGCATTATACTGTATGGGGGAAGCTAAGGGGGCATTATACTGTATGGGGTCAGCAATGGAGGCATTATACTATATGGGGAAGATATAGGGGCATTATACTATGGGGTAGCTGGGGGCATTATACCATATGGGGCAGCTATGGGGGCATTATATTGTATGGGGGAAACTCTAAGGGCATTATACTGTATGGGGAAGCTGTGGGGGCATTATACTGTATGGTGGCAGCTAAGGGGGCATTATACTGTATAGTGGCAGATATGGGGTTTTATACTGTATGGGTGAATCTATAGGGGCATTATACTGAATGGGGCATCTGTGGGGGCATTATACTGTATGGTGGCAGCTAAAGGGCCATTATAATGTATGGGGCAGCTATGGGGGCATTATACTGTATGGGGCAGCTATGGGGCATTATACTGTACAAGGGCACATATGAGGGCATTATGATGTATGTGGGCAGCTAAGGGGACATTATACTTTATGGTGGCATCTAAAGGGCCATTATACTGTATGTGGCAGCTGTGGGGGCATTATACTCTATGGGGCAGCTATGGGGCAGTTTACTGTATAAGGACACATATGAGGGCATTATGATATACGTGGGCAGCTATGGGGCACTATACTGTATGGGGGTATCTGTGTGGGCATTATACTGTTGGTGGGCATTATACTTCATGTGGCAGCTATGGGGCATTATGCTGTATGGTGGAATTTGTTTGGACATTATACTGCATGGGAGCATCTATGGGGGCATTATATTGTAGGGTGACAGCTTGGAGGCACTATGGGAGCATGATACTGTGTGGGCTGAACCGGGTGTGCATGGGTGGGATTAGAGGTGTGGCTTAAAAGGAAAAAAATGTGCTCCAACGCACTATGCACGCCCTATTGGTTGTCCCTCTTTGTGATTCTTAAAAGTTGGGAGGAAAGCCTATAGTAGTGATCATGGGGGTCGTAGTGCGCTGACATTTATCACCCATCCTCTGACGTGTCACTCAGTATGTCGGCAGTAGTATAATAAGTGATGACTGGCGGTGTCCCCGGATGAGGATGATGACGATATCCCTCACAGGTCATTATCACTGTATACCTCACACTCATGTATAATAATCACTCACCGAAATCTGAAGTTCCTTATATCCTCACATTGAAAGAAAAATACCCTTATAAATTTCAGCACCTGTAGAATAAGAGATGAGAGGAGACAAAGGTGAGACCCCAATAATGTGATCGGCGGGAACATCCTCATCCCCCTGTTAGAAGCTTCCAGTCTCATCTGCTGTATTCTCCACTCATAGCTCTCACTGAGGCGGCAGGCGGAGCACAGACGAGTGTCACTACTCCTGCCACCTCTCTTTATGGATGTAGCAGAGCTGACTTTGTATTTGGCTTTGTATCGCAATACATGTCTATGCAGGTACCGAGGGTAATGTGCAGCTTTGATCAGCTCTAGAGACATCTTCTCTCCATTTGCTCTTTGAAGACCCCCCTCTAATAGCCGTGCTGCATTTTCTTATTTGATATTGCTACTTTAGGTATTCTAAAAAAAAGAACAAAGCTATAAAGGATAAATCTGCCTCATGTACGTCCCTCCTACACCCCATAACAAACTTTGGTCCCCATAATGGCAGGGATCAGATGTGAGAGAACGTCGTCTGCTAGTACAGACTCCGCAATGTGAACTGGTCCCTGAAACACGAACCTGAACATGAATGTGGAGATGAATTCATTGTTACTCACTTTAGTTCTTATTTCGGTGGCTAGTGCTTTATAATCCTCAGAAGAACTGTCCCCGTAACTCGGAATATATACTATGTTCACAATTCGGAATGTTAGTTCAATTATGATAATAGTGGTTGGAGGTTTAGTAGTGGTTGTACGTTTAGTAGTGGTTGGAGGTTTAGTAGTGGTTGGAGGTTTAGTAGTGGTTGGAGGTTTAGTAGTGGTTGGAGATTTAGTAGTGGTTGGAGGTTTAGTAGTGGTTGGAAGTTTAGTAGTGGTTGGAGATTTAGTAGTGGTTGGAGGTTTAGTAGTGGTTGGAGGTTTAGTAGTGGTTGGAAGTTTAGTAGTGGTTGGAGGTTTAGTAGTGGTTGGAGGTTTAGTAGTGGTTGGAGGTTTAGTAGTGGTTGGAGGTTTAGTAGTGGTTGGACGTTTAGTAGTGGTTGGAGGTTTAGTAGTGGTTGGAGGTTTAGTAGTGGTTGGAGGTTTAGTAGTGGTTGGAGGTTTAGTAGTGGTTGGAGATTTAGTAGTGGTTGGAGGTTTAGTAGTGGTTGGAGGTTTAGTAGTGGTTGGAAATTTAGTAGTGGTTGGAGGTTTAGTAGTGGTTGGAGGTTTAGTAGTGGTTGGAGGTTTAGTAGTGGTTGGAGGTTTAGTAGTGGTTGAAGGTTTAGTAGTGGTTGGAGGCTCAGTAGTAGTTGGAGGCTCAGTAGTAGTTGGAGGCTCAGTAGTGGTTGGAGGCTCAGTAGTGGTTGGAGGTTCAGTAGTAGTTGGAGCCTCAGTAGTAGTGGGAGGCTCAGTAGTAGTTGGAGGCTCAGTAGTGGTTGGAGGCTCAGTAGTAGTTGGAGATTCAGTAGTGGTTGGAGGTTCAGTAGTGGTTGGAGGCTTTGTAGTAGTTGGAGGTTCAGTAGTAGTTGGAGGCTCAGTAGTGGTTGGAGCCTCAGTAGTAGTGGGAGGCTCAGTAGTAGTTGGAGGCTCAGTAGTGGTTGGAGGCTCAGTAGTAGTTGGAGGCTCAGTAGTGGTTGGAGGCTCAGTAGTGGTTGGAGGCTCAGTAGTAGTTAGGGGCTCAGTAGTGGTTGGAGGCTCAGTAGTGGTTGGAGGCTCAGTAGTAGTTGGAGGCCCAGTAGTAGTTGGAGGCTCAGTAGTTGTGGGGGGCTCAGTAGTAGTTGGAGGCTCAGTAGTGGTTGGAGGCTCAGTAGTGGTTGGAGGCTCAGTAGTAGTTGGAGGCTCAGTAGTAGTTGGAGGCTCAGGAGTTGTGGGGGACTCAGTAGTAGTTGGAGGCTCAGTAGTAGTTGGAGGCTCAGTAGTAGTTGAAGGCTCAGTAGTGGTTGGGGGCTCAGTAGTGGTTGGAGGCTCAGTAGTAGTTTTAGGCTCAGTAGTAGTTGGGGGCTCAGTAGTAATTGGAGGCTCAGTAGTAGTAGGGGGCTCAGTAGTGGTTGGAGGTTCAATAGTATTCGGAGGCTCAGTAGTAGTGGGGGGCTCAGTAGTAGTTGGAGGCTCAGTAGTAGTTGGAGGCTCAGTAGTAGTTGGATGTTCAGTAGTAGTTGGAGGTTCAGTAGTTGTAGGGGGCTCAGTAGTTCTGGGGGGCTCAGTAGTAGTTGGAGGCTCAGTAGTTGTGGGGGGCTCAGTAGTAGTGGGTGGCTCAGTAGTTGTGGGAGGCTCAGTAGTAGTTGGAGGCTCAGTACTGGTTGGAGGTTTAGTAGTTGTTGGGGGCTCAGTAGTTGTGGGGGGCTCAGTAGTAGTTGGAGGTTCAGTAGTGGTTAGAGGTTCAGTAGTGGTTGGAGGTTTAGTAGTGGTTAGAGGTTCAGTAGTAGTTGGAGGTTCAGTAGTGGTTGGAGGTTCAGTAGTAGTTGGCGGTTCAGTAGTAGTTGGAGGTCCAGTAGTGGTTGGAGATTCAGTAGTAGTTGGAGGTTCAGAGGTGGTTGGAGGTTCAGTGGTGGTTGGAGGTTCAGTAGCAGTTGGAGGTTCAGTAGTAGTTGGAGGTTCAGTAGTAGTTGGAGGTTCAGTAGTGGTTGGAGGTTCAGTAGTAGTTGGGGGCTCAGTAGTGGTTGGTGGCTCAGTAGTTGTGGGGGGCTCAGTAGTAGTTAGAGGTTCAGTAGTACTTGGAGGTTCAGTAGTGGTTGGAGGTTCAGTAGTGGCTGGAGGTTCAGTAGTAGTTGGAGGTTCAGTAGTAGTTGGAGGTTCAGTAGTGGTTGGAGGTTCAGTAGAGGTTGGAGGCTCAGTAGTAGTTGAAGGTTCAGTAGTAGTTGGAGGCTCAGTAGTGATTGGAGGTTCAGTAGTAGTAGTAGGCTCAGTAGTAGTTGGAGGCTCAGTAGTGGTTTGAGGCTCAGTAGTGGTTGGAGGTTCAGTAGTAGTTGGAGGCTCAGTAGTGGTTGGAGGTTCAGTAGTGGTTGGAGGTTCAGTAGTTGTTTGAGGTTCAGTAGTAGTTGGAGGCTTAGTAGTGGTTGGAGGTTCAGTAGTTGTGGGGGGCTCAGTAGTGGTTGGAGGTTCAGTAGTAGTTAGAGGTTCAGTAGCGGTTGGGGGTTCAGTAGTAGTTAGAGGTTCAGTAGTAGTTGGAGGCTCTGTAGTGGTTGGAGGTTCAGTAGTAGTTGGAGGCTCTGTAGTAGTTGGAGGCTCAGTAGTAGTGGGGGGCTCAGTAGTAGTTGCAGGCTCGGTAGTAGTTGGAGGCTCAGTAGTAGTTGGAGGCTCAGTAGTGGTTGGAGGCTCGGTAGTAGTTGTGGGCGGCTCAGTAGTAGTTGGAGGCTCAGTAGTGGTTGGAGTCTCTGTAGTGGTTGGAGGCTCAGTAGTGGTTGGAGGCTCTGTAGTAGTTGGAGGCTCAGTAGTAGTTGCATTCTCGGTAGTAGTTGGAGGCTCAGTAGTAGTTGGAGGCTCAGTAGTAGTTGCAGGCTCGGTAGTAGTTGGAGGCTCAGTAGTAGTTGCAGTCTCGGTAGTAGTTGGAGGCTCAGTAGTAGTTGGAGGCTTAGTAGTGGTTGGAGGCTCGGTAGTAGTTGTGCGCGGCTCAGTAGTAGTTGGAGGCTCAGTAGTGGTTGGAGTCTCTGTAGTAGTTGGAGTCTCAGTAGTGGTTGGAGGTTCAGTAGTGGTTGGAGGCTCAGTAGTAGTTGGAGGCTCAGTAGTGGTTGGAGGCTCGGTAGTAGTTGTGGGCGGCTCAGTAGTAGTTGGAGGCTCAGTAGTGGTTGGAGTCTCTGTAGTGGTTGGAGGCTCAGTAGTGGTTGGAGGTTCAGTAGTAGTTAGAGGCTCAGTAGTTGTGGGGGGCTCAGTAGTTGTGGGGGGCTTAGTGCTGATTCCTTCATCTGTTTGGAGAAATAGAAAATATTCTGATGTTATAGAAATCTATTGTTCTGTTCTGTGAGATCTCATCTGTATAATCGTCACATTCTGAGCTGCTGCAGAACATCATAATACACACGTCAGCTGCTGCAGAACATCATAATACACACCACAGCTGCTGCAGAACATCATAATACACACCACCACTGCTGCAGAAGATCATTATAATACAATCCACAGCTGCTGCAGAACATCATAATACACAGCACAGCTGCTGCAGAATAACATAATATATACCACTGCTGCTGCAGAACATCATAATACACACCACAGCTGCTGCAGAACATCATAATACAAACCAAAGCTGCTGCAGAACATCATAATACACACCACAGCTGCTGCAGAACATCATAAAACACACCACAGCTGCTGCAGAACATCATAATACACACCACAGCTGCTGCAGAACCTCATAATACACACCACAGCTGCTGCAGAACATCATAATACACACCACAGCTGCTGCAGAACATCATAATACACACCACAGCTGCTGCAGAACATCATAATACACACCACTAACATTTATTTAGTGCAGAGCAATCCCAGTGTCACTCACCTGTAGATCGAATACTTAGAGCATCCAACTGTAATCCATCAATGGTGTCCTGTGGGTCGGCACTTCTCAGTTGTCTATAGAATTCATCAACCAGCTCTCTGGAGTTGGGGGTCTGTGTATCATTAGGAAAGACTAAATCCATGGTGGAATCTACAGAACCGCTCCTGCAGGAAAGATCCAATATAGTCAGGTCAGAAGTGTGGGGTATCCAGTGTAATGTATATTACCCCAGAAATCACTAATAGGGGGTGTGGAGATGGGTTTTCTAAACTGGACAATTCTTTTAAATGGGATTTATCTACAGGAGGGGACGGTGTATGGCCGTGCTCACTGCTGCTCTATACAAACTCTGCTGTTGTGCTGGCGTGGAGAAACGTAGGACTCAGGACCCCTATAGTAGTGATCATGGGGGTCGTAGTGCATGACGATATCCCTCACAGGTCATTATCACTGTAAACCTCACACTCATGTATAATAATCACTCACCGAAATCTGAAGTTCCTTATATCCTCACATTGAAAGAAAATTACCCTTATAAATTTCAGCACCTGTAGAATAAGAGATGAGAGGAGACAAAGGTGAGACCCCAATAATGTGATCGGCGGGAACATCCTCATCCCCCTGTTAGAAGCTTCCAGTCTCATCTGCTGTATTCTCCACTCATAGCTCCCACTGAGGCGGCAGGCGGAGCACAGATGAGTGTCACTACTCCTGCCACCTCTCTTTATGGATGTAGCAGAGCTGACTTTGTATTTGGCTTTGTATCGCAATACATGTCTATGCAGGTACCGAGGGTAATGTGCAGCTTTGATCAGCTCTAGAGACATCTTCTCTCCATTTGCTCTTTGGGGACCCCCACCCCCCTCTAATAGCCGTGCTGCATTTTCTTATTAGATATTGCTACTTTAGGTATTCTAAAAACAACAACAAAGCTATAAAGGATAAATCTGCCTCATGTACGTCCCTCCTACACCCCAAAACAACCTGTGGTCCCCATAATGGCAGGGATCAGATGTTAGAGAACGTCGTCTGCTAGTACAGACTCCGCAATGTGAACTGGTCCCTGAAACACGAACCTGAACATGAATGTGGAGATGAATTCATTGTTACTCACTTTAGTTCTTATTTCGGTGGCTAGTGCTTTATAATCCTCAGAAGAACTGTCCCCGTAACTCGGAATGTATACTATGTTAATGATTCGGAATGTTAGTTCAATTATGATAATAGTGGATGGAGGTTCAGTAGTAGTTAGAGGCTCAGTAGTAGTTAGAGGCTCAGTAGTGGTTGGAGGCTCAGTAGTGGTTGGAGGCTCAGTAGTGGTTGGAGGCTCAGTAGTGGTTGGAGTCTCTGTAGTGGTTGGAGGCTCAGTAGTGGTTGGAGGTTCAGTAGTAGTTAGAGGCTCAGTAGTAGTTAGAGGCTCAGTAGTTGTGGGGGGCTCAGTGCTGATTCCTTCATCTGTTTGGAGAAATAGAAAATGTTCTGATGTTATAGAAATCTATTGTTCTGTTCTGTGAGATCTCATCTGTATAATCGTCACCTTCTGAGCTGCTGCAGAACATCATAACTCACACCAGAGCTGCTGCAGAAAGTCATAACACACACGTCAGCTGCTGCAGAACATCATAATACACACCACCACTGCTGCAGAACATCATTATAATACAATCCACAGCTGCTGCAGAACATCATTATTCACACCACAGCTGCTGCAGAATAACATAATACATACCTCAGCTGCTGCAGAACCTCATAATACATACCTCAGCTACTGCAGAACATCATAATACACACCACAGCTGCTGCAGAACATCATAATACACACCAGAGCTGCGGCAGAACATCATAATACACACCAGAGCTGCTGCAGAACATCATAATACACAGCGCTAACATTTATTTAGTGCAGAGTAATCCCAGTGTCACTCACTTCTAGATTTAATACTTTCAGGATCCAACTCTAATCCATCAATGGTGTCGTTTGAGGTGTTACTTTTCAGTTCTCCATAGAATTTATCGACCAGCTCTCTGGAGTCGGGGGTCTGTGTATCATTAGGAAAGACTAAATCCATGGTGGTCTCTACAGAACCGCTCCTGCAGGAAAGATCCAATATAGTCCGGTCAGAAGTGTGGGGTATCCAGTGTAATGTATATGACAGCATAGTGGGGGGGGGGGGGGTATAGGATGAGGATCACTGTATGAAGACGTCCTCCCTATACCAGTCATCACAGGAACATCACAGGAACCTTCACCCTTCCATGATATACTAGTTGTATGATAAGCACCACCATGTATCAGTAGTAACATTATAGGGGGTCTCCGGTCTGGACAATCTCTGCGTGTTAGAAGGGTCTCTTAACAATAAGCTCATCATAAAGTGTCCCCCTGCTGGGACCTCCAGCGATCATCTGTAATCTGTGGGGAAACATGGCAGTAAGGCCCCCTGCAACCAACAACCGTGCCCGTAATCACTGTCCGTGATTACGGGCATGTCCGGCAGCTGAAGGCCACGAACAGCCACCCGTATTTGCGGGCTGTGCTCTCATATAAAGAATAGGAGCGCGGTCCGTAAAAAGCAAATGATATGACATTTCCTATCTTTTGCGAAGCCTATCGGCGGCACGGACACCTTCCCTTTAAATATACTGGAAGGTCGTACCTCCCAACCGTCCCGGATTCAGCGGGACAGTCCCGGATTCCAGGCAGTATACCGCTATCCCGGGTGACTGGGGGTATGTCTCGCTGTCAACTGTATCTGGGTCCTCAGAATGCAGATATGCTCGCCGAGGACTCCCCGGGCACAGCGCTACTTTAAGCGCTGTGCCCAGGGAAGCCCTTGACGGCAATGTCCAGCCGATCTGGCCGGGGATTCCGCTCCTAGGGGAGAGCCCTGAGGTCACTATCCATATATGGACATTGACGTCAGGGGCTGCTCCTGGAGTGGAATCCCCGGCCAGAGTCGGCAACGGGGATTCCGCTCAAAGAGTAGCCACTGACGTCACTGTCCATATATGGACAATGACGTCAGGACTTCCCTCTAGGAGCGGAATCCCCTGCCTATGCTCTGGCTGGGGATTCTGCTCCTAGAGAGAGTCACAATGGCGCTATCTACAGGGGACACTATCTACATGGGCACTGTGTCACTATCTACAAAGGCACTGGCACTAGTGGCAGCTAAGGGGGCATTATACTATATAGGGGCAGCTATGGGGGGCATTATGCTGTATGGGGGGAATTTGGGCATTATACTGCATGGGGCATCTGTATGGGCAGTATACTGTATGGTGGTAGCTATGGGGGCATTATGCTGTGTGGGGGCAGCTAATTGGTAGTTTACTGTGTGGGAGCATGATACTGTGTGGGCTGAAACGGGTGTGTATGGGTGGAGATTGGATAGGGTTAGAGGCGTGGCTTAAAAGAAAAAAAATTGCAGCGCGCTGCATCTATTATCCTTTTTTGTGATGCTTGAAAGTTGGGAGGTATGCGGGAAGGTGTCCGTGGGCAATAGAAGTGAAAGGGTGCATAATTAGGGTCCGTAATTACGGATAAATTCTACGGTCGTGTGCATGAGGCCTATGTGTTTAGTTTCCCAGCAGCGCCCCCACAGGAGAAATGAAGCATTACACAGTGTCCATTCATATCAATGTGTTGTCTGTGTAATACAGGACGGGTCCTCCAGAGAGAGAGACGCTCTATGTAACTGCTCTCCACCCTGACCAAGAGATGAGGGTCCTGAACAGATGACCCCCTCTATTCCCCCAGAAATCACTAATAGGGGGTGTGGAGATGGGTTTTCTAAACTGGACAATTCTTTTAAACGGGATTTATTTACAGGAGGGGTGTATGGCCGTGCTCACTGCTGCTCTATACAAACTCTGCTGTTGTGCTGGCGTGGAGAAACGTAGGACTCAGGACCCCTATAGTAGGGATCATGGGGGTCGTAGTGCATGACGATATCCCTCACAGGTCATTATCACTGTAAACCTTACACTCAGGTATAATAATCACTCACCTAAATCTGAAGTTCCTTATATCCTCACATCGAAAGAAAATTACCCTTATAAATTTCAGCACCTGTAGAATAAGAGATGAGAGGAGACAAAGGTGAGACCCCAATAATGTGATCGGCGGGAACATCCTCATCCCCCTGTTAGAAGCTTCCAGTCTCATCTGCTGTATTCTCCACTCATAGCTCCCACTGAGGCGGCAGGCGGAGCACAGATGAGTGTCACTACTCCTGCCACCTCTCTTTATGGATGTAGCAGAGCTGACTCTGTATTTGGCTTTGTATCACAATACATGTCTCTCCATTTGCTCTTTGGGGACCCCCTCTAATAGACGTGCTGCATTTTCTTATTAGATATTGCTACTTTAGGTATTCTAAAAAAGACAACAAAGCTATAAAGGATAAATCTGCCTCATGTACGTCCCTCCTACACCCCAAAAAAACTTGTGGTCCACATAATGGCAGGGATCAGATGTTAGAGAACGTCGTCTGCTAGTACAGACTCCGCAATGTGAACTGGTCCCTGAAACACGAACCTGAACATGAATGTGGAGATGAATTCATTGTTACTCACTTTAGTTCTTATTTCGGTGGCTAGTGCTTTGTAATCCGCAGAAGAACTGTCCCCGTAACTCGGAATGTATACTATGTTCACGATTCGGAATGTTAGTTCAATTATGATAATAGTGGATGGAGGTTTAGTAGTGGTTGGACGTTTAGTAGTGGTTGGACGTTTAGTAGTGGTTGGAGATTTAGTAGTGGTTGGAGGTTTAGTAGTGGTTGGACGTTTAGTAGTGGTTGGAGGTTTAGTAGTAGTTGGAGGTTTAGTAGTGGTTGGAGGTTTAGTAGTGGTTGGAGGCTTAGTAGTGGTTGGACGTTTAGTAGTGGTTGGAGGTTTAGTAGTGGTTGGAGGTTTAGTAGTGGTTGGAGGTTTAGTAGTGGTTGGAGATTTAGTAGTGGTTGGAGATTTAGTCGTGGTTGGAGGTTTAGTCGTGGTTGGAGGTTTAGTAGTGGTTGGAGGTTTAGTAGTAGTTGGAGGTTTAGTAGTGGTTGGAGGTTTAGTAGTGGTTGGAGGTTTAGTAGTGGTTGGAGGTTTAGTAGTGGTTGGAGGTTTAGTAGTGGTTGGAGGTTTAGTAGTGGTTGGAGATTTAGTAGTGGTTGGAGATTTAGTAGTGGTTGGAGGTTTAGTAGTGGTTGGAGATTTAGTAGTGGTTGGAGGTTTAGTAGTGGTTGGAGGTTTAGTAGTGGTTGGAGGTTTAGTAGTAGTTGGAGGTTTAGTAGTGGTTGGAGGTTTAGTAGTGGTTGGAGGTTTAGTAGTGTTTGGAGGATTAGTAGTGGTTGGAGGTTTAGTAGTGGTTGGAGATTTAGTAGTGGTTGGAGGTTTAGTAGTGGTTGTAGGTTTAGTAGTGGTTGGAGGTTTAGTAGTGGTTGGAGATTTAGTAGTGGTTGGAGTTTTAGTAGTGGTTGGAGATTTAGTAGTAGTTGGAGGTTTAGTAGTGGTTGGAGGTTTAGTAGTGGTTGGAGATTTAGTAGTGGTTGGAGATTTAGTAGTGGTTGGAGGTTTAGTAGTGGTTGGAGGTTTAGTAGTGGTTGGAGGTTTAGTAGTGGTTGGAGGTTTAGTAGTAGTTGGAGGCTCAGTAGTGGTTGGAAGCTCAGTAGTGGTTTGAGGCTCAGTAGTGGTTGGAGGCTCAGTAGTAGTTGGAGGCTCAGTAGTATATAGGGGCTCAGAAGGGGTTGGAGGCTCAGTAGTAGTTGGAGGCTCAGTAGTGGTTGGAGGCTCTGTAGTGGTTGGAGGTTCAGTAGTGGTTGGAGGCTCAGTAGTGGTTAGAGGCTCTGTAGTGGTTGGAGCTTCAGTAGTGGTCAGGGCCTCAGTAGTAGTGGGAGGCTCAGTAGTGGTTGGAGGCTCAGTAGTGGTTGGAAGCTCAGTAGTGGTTGGAGTCTCAGTACTGGTTGGTGGCTCCGTACTGGTTGGAGGCTCAGTAGTGGTTGTAGGCTCAGTAGTGGTTGGAGGCTCAGTAGTAGTGGGAGGCTCAGTAGTGGTTGGAGGCTTGGTAGTAGTTGGAGCCTCAGTAGTAGTTGGAGGTTCATTAGTGGTGGGAGTCTCAGTAGTGGTTGGAGGCTCAGTAGTAGTGGGAGGCTCAGTAGTGGTTGGAGACTTGGAAGTAGTTGGAGGCTCAGTAGTGGTTAGGGGCTCAGTAGTTGTTGGAGGCTCAGTAGTTGTTGGAAGCTCAGTAGTGGTTGGAGGCTTAGTAGTGGTGGGAGGCTCAGTAGTGGTTGGAGGCTCAGTAGTAGGTTGAGGCTCAGTAGTGGTTGGAGGCTCAGTAGTAGTGGGAAGCTCAGTAGTGGTTGGAGCTTCAGTAGTGGTCAGGGCTTCAGTAGTAGTGGGAGGCTCAGTAGTAGTGGGAGGCTCAGTAGTGGTTGGAGGCTCAGTAGTAGTTTGAGGCTCAGTAGTAGTTATCGGCTCAGTAGTGGTTGGAGGCTCAGTAGTAGTGGGAAGCTCAGTAGTGGTCGGAGGCTCTGTAGTGGTTGGAGGCTTAGTAGTAGTTGGAGGCTCAGTAGTGGTTGGAGGCTCAGTAGTGATTGGAAGCTCAGGAGTGGTTGGAGGCTCAGTAGTGGTTGGAGGCTCAGTAGTAGTGGGTGGCTCAGTAGTAATTGAAGGCTCAGTAGTGCTTGGAGGCTCTTTAGTAGTGGGAGGCTCATTAGTGGTCGGAGGCTCGGTAGTAGTTGGAGCCTCAGTTGTAGTTGGAGGCTCAGTAGTAGTTGGAGGCTCGGTAGTAGTTGGAGGCTCAGTAGTGGTTGGAGGCTCAGTAGTAGTTGGAGGCTCAGTAGTGGTTGGAGGCTCAGTAGTAGTTGGAGGCTCAGTAGTGGTTGGAGGCTCTGTAGTGGTTGGAGCTTCAGTAGTGGTCAGGGCCTCAGTAGTAGTGGGAGGCTCAGTAGTGGTTGGATGCTCAGTAGTGGTTGGAAGCTCAGAAGTGGTTGGAGGCTCAGTACTGGTTGGAGGCTCCGTACTGGTTGGAAGCTCAGTAGTGGTTGGAGGCTCAGTAGTGGTTGGAGGCTCAGTAGTAGTGGGAGGTTCAGTAGTGGTTGGAGACTCGGTAGTAGTTGGAGCCTCGGTAGTAGTTGGGGGCTCAGTAGTGGTGGGAGTCTCAGTAGTGGTTGGAGGCACAGTAGTAATTGGAGGCTCAGTAGTAGTTGGAGGCTCAGTAGTGGTTAGGGGCTCAGTAGTTGTTGGAGGCTCAGTAGTGGTTGGAAGCTCAGTAGTAGTGGGAGGCTCATTAGTGTTTGGAGGCTCGGTAGTAGTTGGAGCCTCGGTAGTAGTTGGGGGCTCAGTAGTGGTGGGAGGCTCAGTAGTGGTTGGAGGCTCGGTAGTAGTTGGAGCCTCGGTAGTAGTTGGGGGCTCAGTAGTGGTGGGAGTCTCAGTAGTGGTTGGAGGCACAGTAGTAATTGGAGGCTCAGTAGTAGTTGGAGGCTCAGTAGTGGTTAGGGGCTCAGTAGTGGTTGGAGGTTCAGTAGTGGTTGGGGGCTCAGTAGTGGTTGGAAGCTCAGTAGTGGTTGGAGGCTTAGTAGTGGTGGGAGGCTCAGTAGTGGTTGGAGGCTCAGTAGTAGTTGGAGGCTCAGTAGTGGTTGGAGGCTTAGTAGTAGTGGGAAGCTCAGTAGTGGTTGGAGGCTCTGTAGTGTTTGGAGGCTCTGTAGTGGTTGGAGCTTCGGTAGTGGTCAGGGCTACAGTAGTAGTGGGAGGCTCAGTAGTGGTTGGAGGCTCTGTAGTGCTTGGAGGCTCAGTAGTAGTTGGATGCTCAGTAGTAGTTGGAAGCTCAGTAGTGGTTGGAGGCTTTGTAGTGGTTGGAGGCTCTGTAGTGGTTGGAGCTTCTGTAGTGGTCAGGGCTACAGTAGTAGTGGGAGGCTCAGTAGTGGTTGGAGGCTCTGTAGTGCTTGGAGGCTCAGTAGTAGTTGGGAGCTCAGTAGTGGTTGGTAGCTCAGTAGTGGTTGGAGGCTCAGTAGTGGTTGGATGCTCAGTAGTAGTTATTGGTTTAGTAGCGGTTGGAGGCTCAGTAGTATTGGGAAGCTCAGTAGTGGTCGGAGGCTCTGTAGTGGTTGGAGGCTCTGTAGTGCTTGGAGGCTCAGTAGTAGTTGGGAGCTCAGTAGTGGTTGGTAGCTCAGTAGTGGTTGGAGGCTCAGTAGTGCTTGGAGGCTCAGTAGTAGTTATTGGTTTAGTAGCGGTTGGAGGCTCAGTAGTAGTGGGAAGCTCAGTAGTGGTCGGAGGCCCTGTAGTGGTTGGAGGCTCGGTAGTAGTTGGAGCCTCGGTAGTAGTTGGAGGCTCAATAGTTGTGGGAGTCTCAGTAGTTGGAGGCTCAGTAGTAGTTGGAGGCTCGGTAGTAGTTGGACGCTCAGTAGTGGTTGGAGGCTTAGTAGTAGTTGGAGGCTCCGTAGTGGTTGGAGGCTCAGTAGTAGTTGGAGGCTCAGTAGTTGTTGGAGGCTCTGTAGTGGTTGGAGCTTCAGTAGTGGTCAGGGCCTCAGTAGTAGTGGGAGGCTCAGTAGTGGTTGGAGGCTCAGTAGTGTTTGGAAGCTCAGTAGTGGTTAGAGGCTCAGTAGTGGTTGGAGGCTCAGTAGTAGTGGGCGGCTCAGTAGTGGTTGGAGGCTCGGTAGTAGTTGGAGCCTCGGTAGTAGTTGGAGGCTCAGTAGTGGTGGGAGTCTCAGTAGTGGTTGGAGGCTTAGTAGTAGTTGGAGGCTCAGTAGTAGTTGGAGGCTCAGTAGTGGTTAGGAGCTCAGTAGTTGTTGGAGGCTCAGTAGTGGTTGGAAGCTCAGTAGTGGTTGGAGGCTTAGTAGTGGTTGGAGGCTCAGTAGTGGTTGGAAGCTCAGTAGTGGTTGGAGGCTCTGTAGTGGTTGGAGCTTCAGTAGTGGTCAGGGCCTCAGTAGTAGTTGGAGACTCAGTAGTGGTTGGAGGCTCTGTAGTGGTTGGGAGCTCAGTAGTGGTTGGAAGCTCAGTAGTGGTTGGAGGCTCAGTAGTGGTTGGAGGCTGAGTAGTGGTTGGAGGCTCAGTAGTGGTTGGATGCTCAGTAGTGGTTGGAGACTCAGTAGTAGTGGGAGGTTCATTAGGGGTTGGACTCTTGGTAGTAGTTGGAGCCTCGGTAGTAGTTGGAGGTTCAGTAGTGGTGGAAGTCTCAGTAGTGTTTGGAGGCTCAGTAGTGGTTCGAGGCTCAGAAGTAGTTGAAGGCTCAGTAGTAGTTGGAGGCTCAGTAGTGGTTAGGGGCTCAGTAGTGGTTGGAGGCTTAGCAGTGGTGGGAGGCTCAGTAGTAGTTGGAGGCTCAGTAGTAGTTGGAGGCTCAGTAGTGGTTGGAGGCTCAGTAGTGGTTGGAGGCTCTGTAGTGGTTGGAGGCTCTGTAGTGGTTGGAGCTTCAGTAGTGGTCAGGGCTTCAGTAGTAGTGGGAGGCACAGTAGTGGTTGGAGGCTCGGTAGTAGTTGGAGCCTCGGTAGTAGTTGGAGGCTCAGTAGTGGTGGGAGTTCCAGTAGTGGTTGGAGGCTCAATAGTAGTTGGAGGCTCAGCAGTAGTCGGAGGCTCAGTAGTGATTAGGAGCTCAGTAGTTGTTGGAGGCTCAGTAGTGGTTGGAAGTTCAGTAGTGGTTGGAGGCTCAGTAGTGGTTGGAAGCTCAGTAGTGGTTGGAAGCTCAGTAGTGGTTGGAGGCTTAGTAGTGGTGGGAGGCTCAGTAGTATTTGGAGGCTCAGTAGTAGTTGGAGGCTCAGTAGTGGTTGGAGGCTCTGTAGTGGTTGGAGGCTCTGTAGTGGTTGGAGCTTCAGTAGTGGTCAGGGCCTCAGTAGTAGTTGGAGACTCAGTAGTGGTTGGAGGCTCTGTAGTGGTTGGAAGCTCAGTTGTAGTTGGAGGCCCAGTAGTAGTTGGGAGCTCAGTAGTGGTTGGAAGCTCAGTAGTGGTTGGAGGCTCAGTAGTGGTTGGAGGCTCAGTAGTGGTTGGAGGCTCAGTAGTGGTTGGAAGCTCAGTAGTGGTTGGAGGCTCAGTAGTGGTTGGAGGCTCAGTAGTGGTCAGGGCCTCAGTAGTAGTGGGAGGCTCAGTAGTGGTTGGAGGCTCAGTAGTGTTTGGAAGCTCAGTAGTGGTTAGAGGCTCAGTAGTGGTTGGAGGCTCAGTAGTAGTGGGCGGCTCAGTAGTGGTTGGAGGCTCGGTAGTAGTTGGAGCTTTGGTAGTAGTTGGAGGCTCAGTAGTGGTGGGAGTCTCAGTAGTGGTTGGAGGCTTAGTAGTAGTTGGAGGCTCAGTAGTAGTTGGAGGCTCAGTGGGGGTTAGGAGCTCAGTAGTTGTTGGAGGCTCAGTAGTGGTTGGAAGCTCAGTAGTGGTTGGAGGCTTAGTAGTGGTTGGAGGCTCAGTAGTGGTTGAAAGCTTAGTAGTGGTTGGAGGCTCTGTAGTGGTTGGAAGCTCAGTTGTATTTGGAGGCTCAGTAGTAGTTGGGAGCTCATTAGTGGTTGGAAGCTCAGTAGTGGTTGGAGGCTCAGTAGTGGTTGGAGTCTCAGTAGTGGTTGGAGGCTCAGTAGTGGTTGGAAGCTCAGTAGTGGTTGGAGGCTCAGTAGTGGTTGGAGGCTCAGTAGTAGTGGGAGGCTCAGTAGGGGTTGGACGCTTGGTAGTAGTTGGAGCCTCGGTAGTAGTTGGAGGTTCAGTAGTGGTGGGAGTCTCAGTAGTGGTTGGAGGCTCAGTAGTGGTTCGAGGCTCAGAAGTAGTTGGAGGCTCAGGAGTAGTTGGAGGCTCAGTAGTGGTTAGGGGCTCAGTAGTCGTTGGAGGCTTAGTGGTGGTGGGAGGCTCAGTAGTAGTTGGAGGCTCAATAGTAGTTGGAGGCTCAGTATTGGTTGGAGGCTCAGTAGTAGTGGGAGGCTCAGTAGTGGTTGGAGGCTCTGTAGTGGTTGGAGGCTCTGTAGTGGTTGGAGCTTCAGTAGTGGTCAGGGCTTCAGTAGTAGTGGTAGGCACAGTAGTGGTTGGAGGCTCGGTAGTAGTTGGAGCCTCGGTAGTAGTTGGAGGCTCAGTAGTGGTGGGAGTTCCAGTAGTGGTTGGAGGCTCAATAGTAGTTGGAGGCTCAGCAGTAGTTGGAGGCTCAGTAGTGATTAGGAGCTCAGTAGTTGTTGGAGGCTCAGTAGTGGTTGGAAGTTCAGTAGTGGTTGGAGGCTCAGTAGTGGTTGGAAGCTCAGTAGTGGTTGGAAGCTCAGTAGTGGTTGGAGGCTTAGTAGTGGTGGGAGGCTGAGTAGTAGTTGGAGGCTCAGTAGTAGTTGGAGGCTCAGTAGTGGTTGGAGGCTCTGTAGTGGTTGGAGGCACTGTAGTGGTTGGAGCTTCAGTAGTGGTCAGGGCCTCAGTAGTAGTTGGAGACTCAGTAGTGGTTGGAGGCTCTGTAGTGGTTGGAAGCTCAGTTGTAGTTGGAGGCCCAGTAGTAGTTGGGAGCTCAGTAGTGGTTGAAAGCTCAGTAGTGGTTGGAGGCTCAGTAGTGGTTGGAGGCTCAGTAGTGGTTGGAGGCTCAGTAGGGGTTGGACGCTTGGTAGTAGTTGGAGTCTCGGTAGTAGTTGGAGGTTCAGTAGTGGTGGGAGTTTCAGTAGTGGTTGGAGGCTCAGTAGTGGTTCGAGGCTCAGAAGTAGTTGGAGGCTCAGTAGTAGTTGGAGGCTCAGTAGTGGTTAGGGGCTCAGTAGTTGTTGGAGGCTCAGTAGTAGTGGGAAGCTCAGTAGTGGTTAGAGCTTCAGTAGTGGTCAGGGCCTCAGTGGTAGTGGGAGGCCCAGTAGTGGTTGGAGGCTCAGTAGTGGTTGGAGGCTCAGTAGTAGTGGGAGGCTCAGTGAGGGTTGGATGCTTGGTAGTAGTTGGAGCCTCGGTAGTAGTTGGAGGTTCAGTAGTGGTGGGAGTCTCAGTAGTGGTTGGAGGCTGAGTAGTGGTTGGAGGCTGAGTAGTGGTTCGAGGCTCAGAAGTAGTTGGAGGCTCAGTAGTAGTTGGAGGCTCAGTAGTGGTTAGGGGCTCAGTAGTTGTTGGAGGCTCAGTAGTAGCGGGAAGCTCAGTAGTGGTTGGAACTTCACTAGTGGTCAGGGCCTCAGTAGTAGTGGGAGGCCCAGTAGTGGTTGGAGGCTCTGTAGTGATTGGAGGCTCAGTAGTAGTTGGAGGCTCAGTAGTAGTTGGGAGCTCAGTAGTGGTTGGAAGCTCAGTAGTGGTTGGAGGCTCAGTAGTGGTTGGAGGCTCAGTAGTGGTTGGAAGTTCAGTAGTGATTGGAAGCTCAGTAGTGGTCAGAGGCTCAGTAGTGCTTGGAGGCTCAGTAGTAGTGGGAAGCTCAGTAGTGGTTAGAGGCTCTGTAGTGGTTGGAGGCTCTGTAGTGGTTGGAGCTTCAGTAGTGGTCAGGGCTTCAGTAGTAGTGGGATGCTCAGTAGTGGTTGTAGGCTCTGTAGTGGTTGGAGGCTCAGTAGTAGTTGGAGGCTCAGGAGTGGTTGGAGGCTCTGTAGTGGTTGGAGGTTTAGTAGTTGTCAGGGCCTCATTAGTAGTTGGAAGCTCAGTAGTAGTGGGAGGCTCAGTAGTGGTTGGAGGCTTAGTAGTAGTTGGACGCTCTGTAGTAGTTGGACGCTCAGTAGTACTTGGAGGCTTAGTAGTAGTTGGAGGCTCTGTAGTAGTGGGAGGCTCAGTAGTAGTTGGAGGCTCTGTAGTAGTTGGAGGCTTAGTAGTAGTTGGAGGCTCTGTAGTAGTGGGAGGCTCAGTAGTAGTTGGAGGCTTAGTAGTAGTTGGAGGCTCTGTAGTAGTTGGAGGCTCAGTAGTACTTGGAGGCTTAGTAGTAGTTGGAGGCTCAGTAGTACTTGGAGGCTTAGTAGTAGTTGGAGGCTTAGTAGTAGTTGGAGGCTCTGTAGTAGTGGGAGGCTCCGTAGTAGTTGGAGGCTTAGTAGTAGTTGGAGGCTCTGTAGTAGTGGGAGGCTCAGTAGTAGTTGGAGTCTTAGTAGTAGTTGGAGGCTCTGTAGTAGTGGGAGGCTTACTGCTTGTCGGAGGTTGGCTGGTAACTGTTGTCATTCTCGTAGTTGTGGGGGCACCAGTGCTATTTACTTCAGCTGTTTGGGGAAATAGAAAATGTTCGGATGTTATAGAAATCTGTTGTTTTGATAGAAGTCCCTAAAACTGAGACTAGGAACAATAATGTTGACATTTAGGGAAAGCATTTGTTTTTTAGAAATTGGAGCCCTGTGCAACAATAAAATACGTCTTTATGGCTTATCACTTGTAAATGCAGCTCCAATAATAAAGTCATACAGTCTAGTGACAAGATAGTACTGCTGTAAATAGCCATATAATACTGCCATCTACTGACAAGATAGTACTGCCGTAAATAGCCAAATAATACTGCCATCTACTGACATGATAGTACTGCTGTAAATAGCCACATAATACTGCTATCTAGCGACAAGATAGTACTGCTGTAAATAGCCATATAATACTGCCATCTACTGACAAGATAATACTGCTGTAAATAGCCAGATAATACTGCCATCTACTGACAAGATAGTAGTGCTGTAAATAGCCAGATAATACTGCCATCTACTGACAAGATAATACTGCTGTAAATAGCCAGATAATACTGCCATCTACTGACAAGATAGTATTGCCATAAATAGCCAGATAATACTGCCATCTAGTGACAAGATAGTACTGCTGTAAATAGCCAGATAATACTGCTATCTAGTGACAAGATAGTACTGCCGTAAATAGCCAGATAGTACTACCATGTAGTGACAGGATAGTACTGCCGTAAATAGCTAGATAATACTGCAATCTAGTGACAAAATAGTACTGCTGTAAATAGCCAGATAATACCGCCATGTAGTGACAAGATAGTACTGCCGTAAATAGCCAGATAATACTGCCATCTAGTGACAAGATAGTACTGCCGTAAATAGCCAGATAGTACTGCCATCTAGTGACAAGATAGTACTACTGTAAATAGCCAGATAGTACTACCTTGTAGTGATAATAAAAATATGTCGTATTTAAGCCTTACAAATTCCTACTTTTCCTCCGTGTGTAACTGTATAAAATTAGAGACACACAAATATACAACATAACAAGAGCCGGCTATGGGCACCAAAGTTTGACTCTATACAACATGAATCCAGAATATGGCTGCGAGCATTGACCCCAGAATAATCCTAGTCCTCCCCAATCCCACCTTCATGGCAAAAGCCGAGTCACTGTTTTTAGTAGCCCTTTGGTCTCTTGTACACTGCGATCTCTACAATCAGTACTATGCGATGACTGATCACCGGGATTTTTCCCCCGATTTTCACGATCAAGTCAATGATCAGGTCACGCAGGGGCTGCTAAAGGGGGAATCAGACGATCAGAAGTTCTCATTATCTCTCAAAAGAAATGTACCTAATACTTGAACAATTTGAGAGGTCTTTCCCTCGTTTTATAGGAAGCGCAAGAAACGGATTCTCACTGTGAAGCTGTCACCATAGAGGGGGGTTCAATGACTGGCGTATGTCTAACCAGTAGTCAGTGTCAGTGGGTTCTCTGGCTGTCTATAAAGCTGGAATGGTCTGCACATTTAAGCCGCCAGTAGGAGCCAGAGAAAAGCAGGGAAGAGCAGGGGCTCTGCATAATAATGAAACCCGGATCACTCTGTGACTAAAAGATAGATCCTTAATTGCTAAAATGGCCCCTGTAAGTTAGCTACTACCTGAACCATGCAAGAAAAAGAAGAGGAGGAGCGTTACTGCCTAACATATGAGTAATACATGGCCCACAGTGCTAGAACAAGAAGAGTATTTAGCACAGAAACATTTAGATTTTTGACCAAAAGTATTCTTGAACTTACCAGTAGTTTGTGCGTCAACTTTCAGGCATAAGGCTGTATACAAAAAAATACAGAATATGTGTCAAATGGTTGTAACAATGTCACGTTAAATATTACCTACATGTCATCTACAGAGGGGCCCCGTGCTAAAATGGTACAGAATATTGGCCCTTGGTTCTATCACTGCTAATTTTATAACAGCAGAGTCCAGAAAGTCTCTCACCGGTGAGACATTCCACCAACTTTATAAAAACTTCCCATATTAGAGTCACAAACGTCTGTCCTGTGTTATCTGTATAGAAGGGGCTGTGTGTGATTTATTTCAGCTGAAATGAATTGAAATTAACAGGTTAGAGAAATGTTATAGATTATTACAGTCTCCAGGAAGTAATGGAGTACAGCCCCTCCCCCAGGGACTAGGGAATGACAGGGGAGCTGTATACAGAGCCTTATCTGTGTGTATAGTGTCACTATCCTGCCTTATCTGGGCCGCCAGCAGTAGAATAGAGCTGCCAGTAACTCATCCACCTTCTAATGATAATGAGATGACTCTGCTTATAACCCAGTCTATACAGCAAATCTGACAAGTCAGAAAACTAGAAATGTCAGCTTATTGTGTTTGCTCTAGTGGCCAGTGGGAGAACTGCAATATTTCAAAGTTTATTTCTGTGGATCGTTACATGAAAAAAATGAATTCACTAGGTGAGATATAAAAGTGGGGTGTTGTCACATGGAAACCAGTAGGGGGAGTAGAGGTGTTACCCCATTCTCTTATAATAATGAGGAATACTGCGCCCAGCGACTACCCCTGCACTCAGCATACACAGCACAAGCTGAAAGTGTCAGGAACGGGCAGCCTATTGTAAGGGCATAGTGGCCAGTGTGAGTGCTTCAATATTTAATGATTTTATATATATATATATATATACACTACCGTTCAAAAGTTTAGGGTCACTTAGAAATTTCCTTATTTTTGCAAGAAAAGCACAGTTTTTTTCAATGAAGATAACATTAAATTAATCAGAAATCCACTCTATACATTGTTAATGTGGTAAATGACTATTCTAGCTGCAAACGTCTGGTTTTTAATGCAATATCTACATAGGTGTATAGAGGCCCATTTCCAGCAACAATCACTCCAGTGTTCTAATGGTACATTGTGTTTGCTAACTGTGTTAGAAGGATAATGGATGATTAGAAAACACTTGAAAACCCTTGTGCAATTATGTTAGCACCGCTGTAAACAGTTTTGCTGTTTAGAGGAGCTATAAAACTGACCTTCCTTTGAGCTAGTTGAGAATCTGGAGCATTACATTTGTGGGTTCGATTAAACTCTCAAAATGGCTAGAAAAAGAGAGCTTTCATGTGAAACTCGACCGTCTATTCTTGTTCTTAGAAATGAAGGCTATTCCATGCCAGAAATTGCCAAGAAACTGAAGATTTCCTACAACGGTGTGTACTACTCCCTTCAGAGGACAGCACACACAGGCTCTAAGCAGAGTAGAAAGAGAAGTGGGAGGCCCCGCTGCACTACTGAGCAACAAGACAAGTACATTAGAGTCTCTAGTTTGAGAAATAGACGCCTCACAGGTCCTCAACTGGCAGCTTCACACAGGCTCTAAGCAGAGTAGAAAGAGAAGTGGGAGGCCCCGCTGCACAACTGAGCAACAAGACAAGTACATTAGAGTCTCTAGTTTGAGAAATAGACGCCTCACAGGTCCTCAACTGGCAGCTTCATTAACTGGTTGCCGACACAGGACGAGTATGCTCGTCCTGAGCGGCGAGCACTTCGCGCATTAGGACGAGCATACTCGTCCTGTGTGACAGCCGTCCCTGCGTGTCTGTGCGCGCGATCGAGAGCGAGGCAATGGCTGTAATACTCAGCCACGGCCCCGCTCTGACAGCGGAGAGGAGAGAAACATCTTCTCTCCGCTGTTAACCCTTTGAACGCCGCGATGACAGCTGATCGTGGCGTTCAAGGAGAGGGGACTGCACTTTGATCGCGTCACAGAAAATAACTGTGACGCGATCAAAGCCAACAACTCATATGGCCAGACAGCCCAGGGTCCAGTGAAGGACCCCAGGGCTGTCTGAACATATTTCCTGTTGTTAGGGCATACTGAGGTATGCCCTAACAACTGCCTGTGTACAATCAGTAACAGGCTAATGTACTGGCATATAGATCTATGCCAGTACATTACAGTTACAAAATAAAAATCTAAATGATAAATCCCTTTATGGGATTAAAAAAAAAAGTTAAATGAATGTCAAAAAAAAATAATGGTAAATAAATAAATAAAAAGTAAATAAAATGCACAGAAATACAATTTTTTTATAATAAATCAACTTTTTAAAATATAAGTCCCAAAACATGAAATAATATAGACATATTTGGTATCGCCACGACCGTAACAACCTGTACTACAAATGTATACCATTATTTATTATGATCGGTGTATGGTGTAAAAAAAATAATATTAAAACTGCTGCACAACTGCTTTTTTTTCTGCATTTTAATCTAATTCAAAATTTATAGAAATTAAACGATAATGTATTTGTACCAAAAAATTGTACGAACATAAAGTACAATTCGTCCCGCAAAAAACAAAGTCTCATACAACTACGTCGTACAAAAAATAAAAGCGTTATGAGCGTCGGGATGCAAAGAGGGAAATGTAAAAAAAATTGCTCTGTCCTCAAGGCTAAAATTGGCCGTGTTAAATAGTACCCGCAAAACGCCAGTGTCAACGTCTACAGTGAAGAGGCGACTCCGGGATGCTGGCGTTCAGGGCAGTGGGGCAAAGAAAAAGCCATATCTGAGACTGGCTAATAAAAGGAAAAGATTAATACGGGCAAAAGCTCAGACATTGGACAGAGGAAGATTGGAAAACAGTGTTATGGACAGACGAATCGAAGTTTGAGGTGTTTGGATCGCACAGAAGAACATTTGTGAGACGCAGAACAACCGAAAAGATGCTGGAAGAGCGCCGGACGCCATCTGTCAAGCATGGTGGAGGTCATGTGATGGTCTGGGGTTGCTTTGGTGCTGGTAAAGTGTGAGATTTGTACAAGGTAAAAGGGATTTTGAATAAGGAAGGCTATCACTCCGCAACGCCATGCCATACCCTGTGGACAGCGCTTGATTGGAGCCAGTTTCATCCTACAACAGGACAATGACACAAAGCACCTCCAAATGATGCCAGAACTATTTAGGGAAGAAGCCGGCAGCTGGTATTCTATCTGTAATGGAGTGGCCAGCGCAGTCACCAGATCTCAACCCCATAGAGCTGTTGTGGGAGCAGCTTGACCGTATGGTACGCAAGAAGTGCCCATCAAGCCAATCCAACTTGTGGGAGGGGCTTCTGGAAGCATGGGGGGGGAAATTTCTCCCGATGACCTCAGCAAATTAACAGCTACAATGCCAAAGGTCTGCAATGCTGGAATTGCTGCAAATGGAGCGACCAAAGCAAAGTCTGAAGGAGAAAATTATTATTTCAAATAAAAATCATTATTTCTAACCTTGTCAATGTCTGGACTTTATTTTCTAGTCATTTTGCAACTCATTTGATAAATATAAGTGTGAGTTTTCATGGAAAACACAAAATTGTCTGGGTGACCCCAAACTTTTGAACGGTAGTGTACATATATATATAATAAAATGGAAATTACAAATAAAAATGTTACATAAATGTAAGAAAATAAGTTTATCATAAAAACTTTCATTTAAACAACAGTCCGTTTTCTGATGATACATTCCTTGTAAGTATATCCTGAACGTGTCACAGATGAAAAATTTTTAAGAGGACCTTAAAATTGCTGCAAATTTTAGCTATTGAAAGAATGAGGTAAATTGATGCGTGTCCTCTGCAGGGATCCAGCCGCAACGCAGAGATTCCGTCACTTACCTGTTAGGACAAGCCAGAGCTTGCTGAGCGTCTTCCACTTCATTCTGAGATCGGAGTCTCAGACTTTTTCCTTTTGTGCCCCAGTATCTGTGGGGGGTAAATTAAGAAACAGATGATTTTTTTTTTTACCAAAGTGAAACATTAAAGTTGAGCAAATCTTACAATTTTACCAATTTTACTGCGACGCGTTGCTGTCATAGAGCCCTAGCTAGTTGTGGTAATTCCTTTCTGTGCCACCAGGGAGCTCTAGCCAAAGAACTAGGATGCCCCAATCAATCCTGGCAGCAGTAGCAGCGTACAATGGCATGCTGACGCATTTCAGAATACAAATACCTGCTTCCTGAGGTCCTTTCAGATCCAAAGTGCGTATGTTCTTTTAAATGTGACATAACGAGTAATTTTTTTAAATAAAATAAAGTACTACACTTTGCATGGGGCCTGTATACTTGCAGGGTCACTGTGGCTTACATTGTGTATTGTCTAGCACTGTTTTTTCCCCATTTATAAATGGTCGAAGCAGATTGGACTAAAGATAAAAGTGAAAGGAGTCGTCCAGTTTCATGTACATTTCTAAACGACTATGTTCTTTATTTCTTCAATATTTTCAATATAGCTGCTTGCTGTCGGTGAATAGAAACATTCTTGTTTATATTCAGAAACTGGTACAGATCAAGTCCTGCTCACGCATCTCCCAGTTGAATACTGTTTCATCCAGTCTATGCAATCCTCTGTGAGCAGCAGCACAAATTTCTCTCTTGTCCTATTATTTTAGCTACAATGTATCAGTGCAGGTAAAATGTATCAGTCTGGATGTCTCACATTGCATCTTCTGGACTGGATACAGCTGTGGTAAACCGTCAACTGTGAGAAGTATTAGGTCCATAGAGGTTTTAGCCTCTGGATGTAAAGAGCTAATGTCTATTCACTGATAGCAAGCAGAGATCTTGAAAATGATGAATTGACACACAAAGTCTATAACAAAGTTGTAAAACTTCCTATTATACAATGATCAAGCTTTATTTACACTATCGGTCAAAAGTTTTAGAACGCCTCAATTTTTCATGTTATTTTTGACATTAACACAATTCTAGTACAGCAAATAACGTGAAACGGTCCAAAGATAATATGAATTTTTAACCTCAAACCCAACAATAGTCTGAATTTCGGATTTTAACCAAAGGGAAGACTTCAAGGACCGCTGCCCCGCAGCACAAAAAGCAAATTATGGTTTGAAATTGGATGCAAACTATTCCTACAGGTGTTTACATTTTTGGAGATTACTTTCAAACCCTCTGATTCTATATAAGGGTGTGTTCACACGGCCGTAAAGCCCCGAAAAATTACTAAAAATATGGAGTCTGAACACCTCCAAACATCTGCCTATTGATTTCAATAGGAAAAACTGCGTTTCTTTACCACGGGGCTTTTTTTACGCGGCCATTTGTAAAAAAAAAAACGCCCCCGTAAAAAAAAAGTTCATGTCCCTTCTTGAGCTGTTTTTGGAACTCTTTTTCATTGTCTCAATAGAAAAACATCTACAAAAACGGCCGTGAAAAAACGCATCAAAAAACACATAATGCATAAAAAACGGGTGAAATTAAGAGGGTGTTTTCCCTTGAAAACAGCTCCGTATTCTACGGCTGTTTTTCGTTTGCCGTGTGAACATAGCCTGACCAGTCTAGATAGATATGAGAGACAGATAGATAGATAGATAGATAGATAGATAGATAGATAGATAGATAGATATGAGATAGATAGATAGATAGATAGACAGATAGGTAGGTAGATAGATAGATAGATAGATAGATAGATAGATAGATAGATATGAGATAGAATGAATTGCCCCACCACATTATAGTAGCTCATCGACACCGTTATCAGGGTGCTTGTCTTTATGTTTGCTGACTCTTTCCAATAAAAATCAGCAGAATAGTGAGCGCAGCTCTGGAGCATAGAATGCAGGCAGTAACTCTGGATCAGTGTACATACTTTATGCTTTCTTGATTTACTTTTCCTACACAGGACATAATAATTCCTTTTACCTTAGAAAATCAATAAACTAATAACTTTTTACATAAAACTAAAAAACCTAAAACTTGAAGTTACCAGTTTATGTTGGGCGTGTTACTTATTGATCTGATGACTCCCATCCTACACACATTTTGGGTAACAAGTTGATCAACACTAAAAGTCTTTATATCCCGTCAAAATATATCGTCTACCCCCCCCCCTCCCCCCGCTACCTGAACATAATTCACCATTGACTTTGGAATATGATCTCGTCTCTTGTGAAATTCTGGCTCCTCACCTGCGTGTGCACAATCCCTGTATAATCCTCCCGGCTGATAATGGCTCGTGTCAGGCCCGGCAGGTGAGAATGGCTTAAATAATGGAGGCAGGGCCAGCGAGTGACCTGAGTCAGGTACCTGACAGAATGACACCCCCTTTCTCTGCTCACACATGACACTGGGATGCCGGGATAGCAGGACACGTCAATTATCAGAGTCATCACCATTGTACAATGTAATACAAGTATGTGAGGAATGAGAGAAAGAAGATGAGACAGTCCTAGGCGAGGTCCCGGCTCATGTCACAATCCCGGGACCAGAGTTATCATGGTGCAGGAAGCCGGGCGAGAGGGCGACTATGACGCTGGACCCGGGTCACTGAGGTCAATGGAAGACCAATGGGGCAAATCATGTTCCAATATAACAAGCAGCTGTAACATTATATAGGAGCAGCGGAGTCCCTCTGCATTACATCTGCTATTAGGGACCAGCGTCCAGTCATTGATTTGCCTCTTATGCAGTTATGTTACTGTTGGCATTACCACAGCTCAATTATCGGGGGCTGGGCGTATTCCTGACTTGATTACGGAGTCCATTGAATTCTAGTTACATCCCTGATTGGGGCTTTCAGAATATGAGATGGATACAAAATTAAAGGGCATCTCTATAAGAGGTGCAGAGATAGCGGTCACACCCAAACACCCCTCTGCCACATAAGTAGACACCGGTATTATAAATGGCTCATGATACAGATGTAGCCCTCTTTATCTTGACTTTTAACACATTAAATACAATAAAAAACTTTAACTTGACTTGTTCAATGGCTTCTGTTGTGTGATATCACGCTGCGGTAAAATATCAGAGGCAAGATAAACGTGGCTACATCTGTAGGTGTTAAGGTCCTTTTACACGGCCCGACGAGGGCCGAGCAACGAGACAGTAGGGGGACGAGCGCTCGTTACTCCGATCACTCGATCAGATACATTTCTATCATGTCGAGCAGATGAACGAGCGTTTCTCGGCTGATCATTGCCCTGTGTATACGGGGCAATTACTGGGAACGAGCGTTCAGTGAATAATTGGCCGCTGTAAAAGGGTCTTTAGGGTCTTATACAGACTTAGCATTGGGATCCAGAAGCTTCAAGTCAAAACAAGGAGGCCGAGCCTCTGGATAACTGGATGTGACATAGATAGATGGACGGAGAGAGGACACGTAATTGCTGTATATATTAATGTAACAATTCATGTTATTCTTCTGCTGTGTAAGAATGTAGTGAAGTATGTGATCATTTCCTCCCACTCTTAATTGATTTTCATGAATTAATCTTTGACTATCTAGAAATCTTCAGTCTTCACACTTTACCATCCTGAACTACATGCGTCTCATTATTCGGCCTCGTGGCCTTCGTTTTGCTCTTCTCTGGATTTCCATAGCTTTATGGGTTAAACTTGATGAAGGCAGGAGGAGGGACTTTGATATCAGTGCTTATGTGTCTGTGCAAATTTCTGCCCTTCTGTCAGTAAGTGAACCCCGTGTTTTAAAAATATGATGTTCTGTATTATTTATACTTTAGATGCGCTGCTCATGCACGATTGGGAGATTTTTAGACCAATAGTCCCCAACTTGAGGTGGAACTCGACATCCCAGCATGAGGTCACGCCCAATGCTTTTCTTTACCTCTGATTTCCGAGCTTTTCGTATGTTGGAAACTTCTTCAATGGGATTTCCATTTAATTCAATTGAACTGTAGTGGGCATGCTTATTACAATTTGGAAGGCTCAATATCAGTCGGGCACTGGAAAGCCGAGCAATCCCAATGATGGACTTAGCACTGGCAGACGGACTTGTCCATCCACAGGTTTCGCTAGTCTCAGGGAAAGACTTGATTCACCCATCTTTATTCTTACGGATGATATATTCAATGTATAAGTGATTGTTACAGGTTAAAGGAAAGTTCTAGTCTCCAGACTTGTGCCAACTTTTATTATTTGGTTCATGTATCCTTGGCGATTTTGTGGTAGAATTTCTCCTCCAAAAAAAATCGCCATTGGGTTGAAGAGAACTGTCAGGATGAAGTTATTCACACAACGCAAAGCTGCTCATCCACAGTTGTGAAATCGAGTTCATGTAGCTCCACTGATTATAGTCGATGAACTTGTTTGTGAAGGTTCTCTGCTGTCCCACCCACTCCTAAATATAGAGATAGATAGATAGATAGATAGATAGATAGATAGATAGATAGATAGATAGATAGATAGATAGATAGATAGATAGATAGATAGATAGATAGATAGATAGATATGAGATAGATAGATAGATAGATAGATAGATAGATAGATAGATAGATAGATAGATAGATAGATAGATAGATAGATAGATAGATAGATATGAGATAGATAGATAGATAGATAGATAGATAGATAGATAGATAGATAGATAGATAGATAGATAGATAGATAGATAGATAGATGATAGATAGATAGATAGATAGATATATATGAGATAGATAGATAGATAGATAGATAGATAGATAGATAGATAGATAGATAGATAGATAGATAGATAGATAGATAGATAGATAGATAGATAGATAGATATGAGATAGATAGATAAATAGATAGATAGATAGATAGATAGATAGGTAGATAGATAGATAGATAGATAGATAGATAGATAGATAGATAGATAGATAGATAGATATGAGATAGATAGATAGATAGATAGATAGATAGATAGATAGATAGATAGATAGATAGATAGATAGATATGAGATAGATAGATAGATAGAGAGATAGATATGAGATAGATAGATAGATAGATAGATAGATAGATAGATAGATAGATAGATAGATAGATAGATAGATATGAGATAGATAGAGAGATAGATGGATAGATAGATAGATAGATAGTCAGATGATAGATAGATAGATAGATAGATAGATAGATAGATAGATAGATAGATAGATAGATAGATAGATAGAAAGATGGATAGATAGATGATAGATAGATAGATAGATAGATAGATAGATAGATAGATAGATAGATAGATAGATAGATAGATATGAGATAGATAGATAGATAGATAGATAGATAGATAGATAGATAGATAGATAGATAGATAGATAGATAGATAGATAGATATGAGATAGATAGATAGAGAGATAGATATGAGATAGATAGATAGATAGATAGATAGATAGATAGATAGATAGATAGATAGATAGATAGATAGATAGATATGAGATAGATAGAGAGATAGATGGATAGATAGATAGATAGATAGATAGATAGATAGATAGTCAGATGATAGATAGATAGATAGATAGATAGATAGAAAGATGGATAGATAGATGATAGATAGATAGATAGATAGATAGATAGATAGATAGATAGATAGATAGATAGATAGTTAGTCCTGCTGGGGGAAGTTAAGCATTACATTGGCGCTTATTAAAATTAATGGGAGAACGTTCTTTGAGTGGCTCCTTGATTTGGGGACCCCCCATATTTGCCTTAATAAAGCAATTGGAATGGACTCAGTGTCTTCTAGGAAGAGTGGAGAATGTTCTAAAGATAGAAATGTTTGTAAATGTCATCAATCATTGGCCGTGTGACACAGCGACGAGATTGTCCCCAACCCCCAGTGACCTGCTCTCTGCAGACGCTCCGGCAGATGTGGGCCCGTTCATAGATTGTGCAATGTACAGGAGTAATAATCGCAGCAGGAAGATTTATAGACGTGTTCCAAAACACAGGTAGTCACATGTATGACATGGGCCTGCATCTATGTATCTATGTATGTATCTATGTATGTATCTATGTATGTATCTATGTATGTATCTATGTATGTATCTATGTATGTATGTATGTATCTATGTATCTATCTATCTATCTATCTATCTATCTATCTATCTATCTATCTATCTATCTATCTATCTATCTATCTATCTATCTATCTATCTATCTATCTATCTATCTATCTATCTACCACTGTAAAGAGCAGCTCCCTCTCTGGAGGACTTGGTGCGGTCTTGTATGACATGGTTGTCCATTCTTTTAATTGGGTGCCTTGTTATATGGCCGTTGAAGGATAAATGTTTGACGGTCTGGAGATCCCCCAGACATTTCTGCCATCGGTCGACCGTTGGGTTAGGCTTAGAGAATGGGTTACACAGTAGTTGGGCCTGTTGGTGAGGACTTCCAGTCTGTTAATTGTGTGACTGTGGGGTGGGGGGGGGGGGGTATCGTTCCTCTAAAGTCTCATCGGAGTAGTCAATGGTTTATGGTAGCGATCTGCAACCAGTGACTTTCCAGCTGTAGTGGAACTACAACCCCCAGCATGTCTTGACTGCCACAGGCTGGGAGTTGTAGCTTCACTATAGCTGCAGACCACTAATTTTGGAGTGAAAGTCGCCAGCTACATGTCAGTATCTTGGCAGCCGGACGCGGCTCATGTGTCATTAGTTTTCTTCTTATTCCCGCACTGTTTCGACATCAGGGAGGAGCCGGATAATAGGGAATGTCACATACTTGTCCCTTATGTATGACATCAATAAAAAACATTCATTAAAAAATGTGTCACTCCTTTAATTTATGATCTGTTTATACAGATGATTGTCAGGTGCCAGAGACACGGATCTGGGATGGATGTCACTAATGCCAAGGGTATTTCTGCTCCAAAAATGACAATATTTTTCTTGGCCAATCACGTAACAAACGCGGAGACTTCTTTATGACCATTGAGATCCTTATTAGAATATCAGCGAGATGAGACGGCGAACAGTCCTGAATAGTCCTCACCGCGCAGTCCGCCCGCAACGATAGGATAAGAAAATCACTATTTATATTGTAACATTAGATATGGGACATAGGGAGAGAATATCAGGCAATGGGGTCTCAGAAAGGGGCAGCTCCGATTTTTCAGGCTCCATTGACTTCCATGTAGTATTGGCTTTCCCACTAATTGCCCCAGACCCCGAAACCACTAGCGGAAATGGACTCATAAAACTTCAGTCCCTGGTTTATCTATAGGGAGGGGGCGGATGAATGAGTCTATGCAGGTAGAATTTAGTAAGGGGCGACTGACATGGTATCTCACCTCCCTGGCTGAACCCCTATGGCAAAACTACATGTCTCACCCTCTCTGGCTGAAACCCTAAGGCAACACTCCATGCCTCACCTCCCTGGCTGAACCCCTAAAGCAACACTCCATGTCTCACCTCCCTGACTGAACCCGTAAAACAACACTCCATGCCTCACCTCCCTGGCTGAACCCCTAAGGTAATACTCCATGTCTCACCTCCCTGGCTGAACCCCTAAGGCAAAGCACCAATTTCAAGGCGAGCACAATGCTTGACTTCTTCTAGTCGCCAAGATCAGTTTTCTCTGGTAACAAGTGTGAACATTTGTGGTCTTAAAAATGAATCACCTTCCTTGCGTCCGGACAACGCTTCCCTGCTTCTTATCTGCCTCGGCTTTTATCCCTGGTTTCTTTTTGCCATGTTGTATTAGAGCGGAGCTGTGGCCGATGACTCCGGTTGAGCTGCCTTGTCTATTGGAGTTTGTGGTAGTCTGAAATCCACCTCCAGTCTGTTTAGTGGCTCACGCTGCTACTCTGTCTCTTCCCTATGCTTTACACTGCAGATCTTCTTGTTCACATAGCTCATGTATATATATATAAGCCATGGGCATTAACCCTTTCTTTTATGCATGCTGTCTCCCTGCTGGCCTCTTAAACCTGTAGTGAAGAAGAGACATGAGGATGATGATATCGATATCATGACATGGAATGGACGTGTATTACATGTTGTATCAGAAAGTGACTAGATCCGTACATTAGTAACGCAGAGACTCATAGACGCCAGGCTGTGGTTGATGGCGCTGCGCCTTTTCATGACTCTTTGTGTACACAGCTCCTCGGTGGATTACATGTGGGAACTGTCATTAGTGTTTATCTAGTGATATAGAGACGGATACGCTTCTTATATGTGGGAAGTAGAGAAGGAAGCGATATCCATGCCAAACCGCATTCTCAAGGATTGCACATAGGCGAGTCGTGCTACACTGCCAGAAAGTGAGACCTTACACGTACATATCTCTGGAAGGTTATACCAATATGAGGGTGACCTGGGGAGCTCTAAATACTAACGGCAGGCAGAGGGGGCTGTAAGGGAAAGATTAGGATGAAGCCAAATCCTTGCACTGGTTTATGATGCCGTAATCCGCTGACCAACATAAGACCTGTTTCCTAATACCCTGGACAAGGCAGAGTGGTGTATCGATGCCCCCTGGCACTCAGAACCGGGTGCACATGCCCAGCTAACACCCCCCACTCCAGTCCATAGGCCAATAGCAGCATCATGGACTGTCACTAGGGTCCCTACATAAGGATTTTTAAGATTTTTTTTATTGTTTAGATTACCCTCTCCTTGGGGGCAAACATTGTTTTCCCCCCAAAGTACATGTCCACCTTTGAGCCCCATTTTACAGTTTACACATAATATTGATCTACATAAAAGTGACTTTCTAAATAGAATACATAACATATCTTATGCTACTCCAACATTCCCTGCTTGTGCACTGTTTGCTAAATCTTTTAGGGGGTGTCTGTCCACCAGCTTGCTGACTGTTTCCAATATCAACCCTGAGTATAATACAGGCTGTAATGTATGTACACAGTGACTCCACCAGCAGAATAGTGAGTGCAGCTCTGCAGTATAATACAGGATATAACTCAGGATCAGTACAGGATAAGTAATGTAATGTATGTACACAGTGACTCCACCAGCAGAATAGTGAGTGCAGCTCTGGAGTATAATACAGGATATAACTCAGGATCAGTACAGGATAAGTAATGTAATGTATGTACACAGTGACTCCACCAGCAGAATAGTGAGTGCAGCTCTGGAGTATAATACAGGATGTAACTCAGGATCAGTACAGGATAAGTAATGTAATGTATGTACACAGTGACTCCACCAGCAGAATAGTGAGTGCAGCTCTGGAGTATAATACAGGATGTAACTCGGGATCAGTACAGGATAAGTAATGTAATGTATGTACACAGTGACTCCACCAGCAGAATAGTGAGTGCTGCTCTGGAGTATAATACAGGATGTAACTCGGGATCAGTACAGGATAAGTAATGTAATGTACTGTATATATATATATAGTATTCAAAAGAAGATCTTGCAGCACTCCAATAACCGGTAAAAAAAAATGTTGTTTATTCAGTCAACATCAGACAGTGCAACGTTTCAGTCCTGCAATAGGAAATTTCTGAAGCTTGAGAGGAAGGTCTCTACATGCAAGGCCTCTGTGACCCGGACCACACATGACCCCCTCAAACTGTCCACATACAGCAATGTCCTCACAGCTGCCCCGTACAGTATAATGGCCGGGGATTCCGTTACTGGCGAAGCCCCTGGGGTCACTGTCCATATATGCACAGCGATGTTAGGGGCTTTAAGAAGTCGAAATCCCCGTCCGGAGCATCGGCAACGCTCTGGCTGGGGATTCCGCTCCTGGAGGATCCACTGACGTCACTGTCCATATATGGATAGTGACATCAAGGGCTTTCCCAAGACAGATCTGCCGACGCAGAACCTGAGGACGCAACTACAGTTGAAACCGGGGCATACGCCCGGAATCCGGGACTGTCCCGCTGAATCCGGGATGGTTGGGAGGTATGTGCATGGTGCACTCCACTGACGACTATAGGGGGTCTAGAGATAGCCAAGCAACTTAGATCTCAGCAGGATATTATCACTGACGGTCATCAGGGACGGTGGTCTGTGGAGGCACCCTAGGTCCCCAAGTTGGGTCCCATGTGCTCATCATATAATTTGGACCTGACTACATAGGCTAAAGCAGGGGTCTCAAGTACGCGGCCTGCGGGCCGCATGCGGCCCCTGGGGCTGTCATCTGCGGCCCGCGGGACACAGAGCCGCTAGTATCGGCTCTGCTCCGAGACTCTGGAATTCCCTGACATCGCTGTCCACATATGAACAGCGTTGTCTGGGGCTTCCCCAGAGCCTGGGTCCCGGGCAGAGTGCTAGTATCGGCTCTGCAGGACGCTGCGAAATTCCCTGACATCGCTGCCCATATATGGACAGTGTGTCAGGGTCTTCCCCAGAGCGGAGTCCCGGGCAGAGCGCTAGTATCGGCTCTGCTCCGGGACTCTGTGGAATTCCCTGACATCGCTGCCCATATATGGACAGTGTGTCAGGGTCTTCCCCAGAGCGAAGTCCAGGTCATATCGCTAGTACAGGCTCTGCTCTGTGACTCTGTGGAATTCCCTGACATCGCTGCCCATATATGGACAGTGTGGCAGGGTCTTCCCCAGAACGGAGTCTTGGGCAGAGCGCTAGTATCGGCTCTGCTCCGGGACGCCGTGGAATTCCCTGACATAGCTGCCCATATATGGACAGTGTGTCAGGGTCTTCGCCAGAGCGGAGTCCCTGGCAGAGCGCTAGTATCGGCTCTGCTCCGGGACGCTGTGGAATTCCCTGACATCGCTGCCCATATATGGACAGTGTGTCAGAGTCTTCCCCAGAGCGGAGTCCCGGGCAGAGCGCTAGTACCGGCTCTGCTCCAGGACTCTGTGGAATTCCCTGACATCACTGCCCATATATGGACAGTGTGTCAGGGTCTTCCCCAGAGCAGAGTCCCGGGCAGAGTGCTAGTACAGGCTCTGCTCCGGGACTCTGTGGAATTCCCTGACATCGCTGCCCATATATGGACAGTGTGTCAGGGTCTTCCCCAGAGCGGAGTCCCGGGCAGAGCGCTAGTATCGGCTCTGCTCCGGGACGCTGTGGAATTCCCTGACATCGCTGCCCATATATGGACAGTGTGTCAGGGTCTTCCCCAGAGCGGAGTCCAGGGCAGAGCGCTATTATCGGCTCTGCTCCGGGACTCTGGGTAAGCCTCTGACATCGCTGTCCATACATCGACAATGATGTCAGGGGCTTCCCCAGAGCAGGAGTCCCAGTGATGTCAGGAGCACAGCTGGAGTCCCAGGAAGAGCCTACTAGCGCTCTGCCCGGGACTCCATCTCTGGGCAAGCCCCTGACATCACTGTGGCAGCATCTACAGGGGGCACTGCTGTGGCAGCATCTACAGGGGGCACTGCTGTGGCAGCATCTACAGGGGGCACTGCTGTGGCAGCATCTACAGGGGGCACTGTTGTGGCAGCATCTACACAGGGCACTGCTGTGGCAGCATCTACACAGGGCACTGCTGTGGTAGCATCTACACAGGGCACTGCTGTGGCAGCATCTACACAGGGCACTGCTGTGGCAGCATCTACACAGGGCACTGCTGTGGCAGCATCTACACAGGGCACTGCTGTGGCAGCATCTACAGAGGGCAGTGCTGTGGCAGCATCTACAGAGGGTTCTGCAGCAGCATCCACCGAGGGCACAGAAATCTCTCAAATTTTAAACCTAGCGGTATTATGATAGTAATATAGTGTTATAGTAGTTCAAATAAGTAATTGATTAACAATAATTTTGTATTGTATCGAATTTGAAAGTAATGCGGCCCGACCACTTCACATTTTTTCTATATGCGGCCCACTTACCCTGCCGAGTTTGAGACCCCTGGGCTAAAGCATAGTTTTTGTTTTCAAAGTCCTGTCTCTCACTCTGCAGGGTCCCCACTTGTCTGTGCATTTCTGGGGTCTCTGTATAATTCTTCATTTCTCCAGCAGCAAATAATTCGGTTGCTGTCTGTAAGTTGTCAATTAGAGGGGGCAGAGGGAGTGGCGTAACATATGACTGCAGGGTCAGACTACACAGGTTTTTTTTGTAGTCTGTAACCATGGAAACACAAAGATCTGCTTGGGAGGTACATACATGTAATTAATCAAGAATGTTTGAAAACTTGCATCACTTTAGGGGTGACTTCTTAACACATTCTCTTGAATTATTGTACACAGGCTCCTGTCATAGTCCTGGAGCTACTGGAAGGATATTGAGCTATTTCCTTTTTCTTAGGCCCTGTTCACACAGTGAAATTTTTGCATACTTCTCCCCCCGCACCATGACGTTCCGGCAAGTCACGGTGTGTCAAGGGGTTAATTATCGCCTAAAGAAAAGTTCTGCAACTTTCTAATAGACTTTGTGTTTAATTTCGTCACAATTTCCAATACCTCTGCTTGCTGTCAGTGAATGAAACAAATGAAAGCTAAAAACCTGTAGACAGATGAGGGTTTGCTATAATACAAAAATGAATCCCAATCTCTCCTCAGGTAGATGTAGAGCAGCCAGAAATGTTGTGTGTAATCTGCAGATTTTTTTCTTTCCTCTGCTGGTCTCTGTAAATGCGATTTTTTTCTCTTCATTCTTCATGAGTGTGTGGGCTCTTCCTGGGGAGATGTCATTGGTGCGCTGTGTGCTCTGGGCCAATCAGATGATTTCTCTTGCTGCTAACACCTTCCCTCTCACAGCATGCAGTCTCGCACACACAAAGAGAGGGAAATTGCAGCTGCATCTCCCTCCTCCCCCCTTCTTGCTGTCTTCTATTTACTCTTTTAGCCTAGATTTTTGAAGACTGAGGAGGTTTGTGGGCATTTATAGAGAGGCTGCAGGCTGGGAGAGGGGAACTACAGGCTGCTGGAAACTGAAGAAGACACTACATTTTCCTGATAAGATATATTCGCATCTGCTATTGATTTATGCAAGAAAAGTTATAACAATAGATACTAAAGATAAGCGAATATGTGAAAATCGAGTCTGCCGCTTATCCTTATTCTTGTTTCTCAGGATACAGAAACTGCGTCGATCTTCATGTTACATCATGTAAGACAATATTTGGTTTGATAATTTCATACTGGAATAATATTGGATGATTATATTATCTGCCTCAGCCTCGTGTTATCTGACTGGATGATTATAGCTTCTAGAATCTAGATGGTATTTATTGTCTCTCCTGCTTATAGTAAAACGCATTGTGCTGCCTGCTCTTCTTAAAGGGGCCCTCCATCTATATTTACTTTTGGTAAATTCTGGGATAAGAATGACCCTGTGTAGCTGTTTCCAGGCTTCAGACTTTTCTTGCAGCAGAAGGAAAACTCCACTCTGAGTCTTGTCTGACAGGCTGGTTGATATGGATACATTGTAACAACTGTAGTATTTTCAACGGAGATTATACAGTAGTAATGAGCAGTGTAGCTGAAAATCCAGCACTGGGGTGAGATAAAACACTTACTAAAGGTTACACTATGTCTGTCTGTGTTTTTTTCACTCCCCCTTTTGCTCCCCCTTCAACCTTTCTATAGACTTGTATGGGCAGCGTGCCTCTGTCCCCTCTGTCTTCTCACTCCTCCTGCTCCTCCTCTTCTCCATAGACTTATATGCAGCATGCCTGTGTCTCTTCCTCTCTCTGTTCCCTCCTCCCCCTCAATAGTCTTGTATTGGCAATGTGTCTGTGTCTCCTCCCTGCTCCCTCCTGCCCTCTCCATAGATTTGTATTGGCAGCATGTCTGTGTCTTTCTCTCTCTGCTCCCTTCTCATGCTTCCCACTCCCTTCTGCATAGGCTTTTATGGACAGATAATGAAGTGACCCATCCCAACTTTCTGCAGTTCCTCAATTCTGCTCTGTAACTAGGGACGGCCTTTGCTTGACATCAGGGGCGGACAGCAGAATACAGGAAGGGAGACACCTAGTGGCAGTAACTTCACACATAATGTCCATGGATAAAACAACTCAATTTTAACAGTAAGTAAATTACAAAGTTGATCTATATCAGGTGTACTATTAGATCAGCACAAGTTGTTTGAAAATTTAGTATCCGTTTAACTTTTAAAGGGTAACTAAAATTTCAGAAAACTTCTGACTTGTCGTAGCTCGGCTTTTCTCTGAAATTCGATCTAACGGTTTACAGGCCCATAGACTTTCTATTGAGTCCATACACCGCTACATCGGCTTTCCGAGAAAAGCCGATCAGAGACGAAGCAGGTCAGCGCTTCCGCCGCTTCGTTTTAGCGATCGGTGGGGGTCTCAGTTCTCTGACCGCCACCGATCAAAACTTCTGACATTTCACTATGACATCAGAAGTTTTCTGAAAGTTTAGTTACACTTTAACTTAAGGCAGAATTTGTACTGAACTGGATAGCAAGGCAGGACACCCACCGGCCACCTACTATGCATTACTTATAATATTGAAGTCTTCTCATGTGGCAGAAGTTCATTCGGTGCCCATCAAACACCAGGGCCTGGATTCGACTTCATCACCCCCTATAGCTTTGCCACTCACTCTGTACCATCTACACAAATGACGCTGTAACATGTAAAACGCTGACACTAGGGCGCTGCCGCGTGCACCTGGGACTTCACCATCGTGTTAAGGATCGGATGTGCTGATGCTACTACGGACTTCACCAACGTCCTCTGTATAGGCTCAGCGTTACCTGACTCAGGTAAGTACATACTGTATATGTATACGTGTATGTATGTATGTGTGCGTGTAAGTGTATATATGTATATTAATCACATGGTTCGGAATATCCGATAATCTGACACTTGATGGCGATTATCAGGGTTTACTGTACATTTTATTGTATACAATCATTCGGTGACACATTTATAAGGCCACCAATAATTTATCAAAAATTTGTGCAAATATTCAGATGCTTAATTTATATTCTAAAAAAGAGAAATCATTTAATAAATACAAACATATGAAATTTATAAATGAGGAGCCGTCCAGTGCGCTGCGGATTATTCATCATGTGCTGCATACAGACGACTGGAAGCAATGTCCTGTGTGTTATATGGCGTGTTCTATGTAGACAACATACGTGACCTTTGTCCGTCCCTTGGTAAAGGCTATATCCATTCACAGTCCTGCATTATATTATATCTGACCGTCCTTCCATCCAACTACCAGTGACCACAGCGACTTGTCTATTCCATGTGTGCGCACGGTGGTCACCGGTACAGGAAGTGATACAAATGATTGACAGCCAGCGAGAAGGAGGAAAAGGATTATGAAGGAGGGACGTACTATCAGATTGCAGAACTACAACTCCCAGTATGCCTGACGTGATGAGAGCTGGAGAGACAGATTGGAGATTGTTGCTCTATGCAGTTATTTGCTTCTTAGCAAGTTTTCAGATTAGGATTTAGATCACAGTATTAGTAGTAGTTCTTTGGCCCCGTTCCTTCATCATCCCGTGTTTTTTGGGGTTTATCGTTGCTGAGTGAAGCGTTCACCAATGTCTCTGTACAAGAGAAAATGAGTTAATAAGAATAATCCCGGACTGTATTCCTGCCCTCGTGTGGAGGTCTGTGTATAAGCGCCCAATAATCCGACTTCATGGAGGCACAGGACGTACGAGCAGAAGCCAACAGGGTGCAGCATTTTGTCTTACCGTTAGGCCGGGAGCACGCTATTTGACAGGTTATTGGACAAACCAAAGCTTCTGGCAGTCTGGGGATGAGAGAACGAGACGTATCACACAATGGAATAAGAGGAATCCCAAAAACAAGCCTAAAGTGACATCTACAAACATCCCGAACCCTGTACAGTCCGCATTTACTAAGGGCACGTTCAGACATGGCAGAATTTTTCCGCTGCAATAGTTAGTGCAGATTTGGGGCAATTACGCAACGAATCTGCAGCAACATTTGCATATTTAAAAGGTAATTCAGACGTTGCAGAAAACACAGCGGACTTGTCACAGATTTCAGTTTTTGCATTGCAAAGGCTGAAATCCGCAGTGAAATTCCGCTTCTACTCCGCAACGTCATGAGCTGCTGCGGAGGGAAAAATCTGCACCGCAGCCTGATCTCCGCACAGTTATTTTCAGCAACGTCTGAATTAACTTTCCTAAAAATGTATAGAAACAAATGTAAAAAACGGCTGCTGCAGAATTCCACTGCCGACTGTCCACAGCGCAACTCAACAGCAATTCCGCCACGTCTGCATGAGCCCTAAGAGTGAGACCTGACTACTCTATAGTTGTGGTCATGCTCCTACTTCCAAACCTAACATAGCAGAACGATCAGTAGGGGTAACATAGCAGAACGATCAGTAGAGGTAACATAGCAGAACGATCAGTAGTGGTAACATAGCAGAACGATCAATAGTGTTAAAAGCAGAACGATCAGTAGGGATAACATAGCAGAACGATCAGTAGTGGTAACAGCAGAACGATCAGTAGTGGTAACATAGCAGAACGATCAATAGTGTTAAAAGCAGAACGATCAGTAGGGATAACATAGCAGAACGATCAGTAGTGGTAACATAGCAGAACGATCAATAGTGTTAAAAGCAGAACGATCAGTAGAGGTAACATAGCAGAACGATCAATAGGGTTAAAAGCAGAACGATCAGTAGGGGTAACATAGCAGAACGATCAGTAGGGGTAACATAGCAGAACGATCAGTAGAGGTAACATAGCAGAACGATCAATAGGGTTAACAGCAGAACGATCAGTAGGGGTAACATAGCAGAACGATCAGTAGGGGTAACATAGCAGAACGATCAGTAGTGATAACATAGCAGAACGATCGGTAGTGGTAACAGCAGAACGATCAGTAGAGGTAACATAGCAGAACGATCAGTAGGGGTAACAGCAGAACGATCAGTAGTGGTAACATAGCAGAACGATCAGTAGTGGTAACATAGCAGAACGATCAGTAGTGGTAACATAGCAGAACGATCAGTAGTGATAACATAGCAGAACGATCAGTAGTGGTAACATAGCAAAACGATTGGTAGTGGTAACATAGCAGAACGATCAGTAGTGGTAACATAGCAGAACGATCAATAGTGGTAACATAGCAGAACGATCAGTAGGGGTAACATAGCAGAACGATCAGTAGAGGTAACAGCAGAACGATCAGTAGGGTTAACAGCAGAACGATCAGTAGGGTTAACAGCAGAACGATCAGTAGTGGTAACATAGCAGAACGATCAGTATTGGTAACATAGCAGAAGGATCAGTAGTGGTAACATAGCAGAACGATCAGTAGAGGTAACATAGCAGAACGATCAGTATTGGTAACATAGCAGAAGGATCAGTAGTGGTAACATAGCAGAACGATCAGTAGAGGTAACATAGCAGAACGATCAATAGTGGTAACATAGCAGAACGATCAGTAGTGGTAACATAGCAGAACGATCAGTAGGGGTAACATAGCAGAACGATCAGTAGTGGTAACATAGCAGAACGATCAGTAGGGGTAACATAGCAGAACGATCAGTAGAGGTAACATAGCAGAACGATCAGTAGAGGTAACATAGCAGAACGATCAGTAGGGGTAACATAGCAGAATGATCAGTAGGGGTAACATAGCAGAACGATCAGTAGTGGTAACATAGCAGAACGATCAGTAGGGGTAACATAGCAGAACGATCAGTAGAGGTAACATAGCAGAACGATCAGTAGTGGTAACATAGCAGAACGATCAGTAGTGGTAACATAGCAGAACGATCAGTAGTGGTAACATAGCAGAACGATCAGTAGAGGTAACATAGCAGAACGATCAGTAGGGGTAACAGCAGAACGATCAGTAGTGGTAACATAGCAGAACGATCAGTAGTGGTAACAGCAGAACGATCAGTAGTGGTAACATAGCAGAACGATCGGTAGTGGTAACATAGCAGAACGATCAGTAGGGGTAACAGCAGAACGATCAGTAGTGGTAACATAGCAGAACGATCGGTAGTGGTAACATAGCAGAACGATCGGTAGTGGTAACAGCAGAACGATCAGTAGAGGTAACATAGCAGAACGATCAGTAGTGGTAACATAGCAGAACGATCAGTAGTGATAACATAGCAGAACGATCAGTAGTGATAACATAGCAGAACGATCAGTAGTGGTAACATAGCAAAACGATCAGTAGTGGTAACATAGCAGAACGATCAGTAGGGGTAACATAGCAGAACGATCAGTAGGGTTAACAGCAGAACGATCAGTAGTGGTAACATAGCAGAAGGATCAGTAGTGGTAACATAGCAGAACGATCAGTATTGGTAACATAGCAGAAGGATCAGTAGGGGTAACATAGCAGAACGATCAATAGTGGTAACATAGCAGAACGATCAGTAGTGGTAACATAGCAGAACGATCAGTAGTGGTAACATAGCAGAACGATCAGTAGGGGTAACATAGCAGAAGGATCAGTAGTGGTAACATAGCAGAATGATCAGTAGTGGTAACAGCAGAACGATCAGTAGGGTTAACAGCAGAACGATCAGTAGTGGTAACATAGCAGAAGGATCAGTAGTGGTAACATAGCAGAACGATCAGTATTGGTAACATAGCAGAAGGATCAGTAGGGGTAACATAGCAGAACGATCAATAGTGGTAACATAGCAGAACGATCAGTAGTGGTAACATAGCAGAACGATCAGTAGTGGTAACATAGCAGAACGATCAGTAGGGGTAACATAGCAGAACGATCAGTAGTGGTAACATAGCAGAACGATCAGTAGTGGTAACATAGCAGAACGATCAGTAGGGGTAACATAGCAGAACGATCAGTAGAGGTAACATAGCAGAACGATCAGTAGGGGTAACATAGCAGAACGATCAGTAGTGGTAACATAGCAGAACGATCGGTAATGGTAACATAGCAGAAGGATCAGTAGTGGAAACAGCAGAAGGATCAGTAGGGGTAACATAGCAAAACGATCAGTAGTGGTAACATAGCAGAACGATCGGTAGTGGTAACATAGCAGAACGATCAGTAGGGGTAACATAGCAGAATGATCAGTAGGGGTAACATAGCAGAAGGATCAGTAGTGGTAACAGCAGAACGATCATTAGGGGTAACATAGCAGAACGATCAGTAATGATAACATAGCAGAACGATCAGTAGGGGTAACATAGCAGAACGATCAGTAGGGGTAACATAGCAGAACGATCGGTAGTGGTAACAGCAGAACGATCATTAGGGGTAACATAGCAGAACGATCAGTAATGATAACATAGCAGAACGATCAGTAGAGGTAACATAGCAGAACGATCAGTAGGGGTAACATAGCAGAACGATCAGTAGTGATAACATAGCAGAACGATCAGTAGTGGTAACATAGCAGAACGATCAGTAGTGATAACATAGCAGAACGATCAGTAGTGGTAACATAGCAGAACGATCAGTAGTGATAACATAGCAGAACGATCAGTAGTGATAACATAGCAGAACGATCAGTAGTGATAACATAGCAGAACGATCAGTAGTGATAACACAGCAAAACGATTGGTAGTGGTAACATAGCAGAACGATCAGTAGTGGTAACATAGCAGAACGATCAGTAGGGGTAACATAGCAGAACGATCAGTAATGGTAACATAGCAGAACGATCAGTAGTGGTAACATAGCAGAACGATCAGTAATGGTAACATAGCAGAACGATCAGTAGGGGTAACATAGCAGAACGATCAGTAGGGTTAACAGCAGAACGATCAGTAGGGTTAACAGCAGAACGATCAGTAGTGGTAACATAGCAGAACGATCAGTATTGGTAACATAGCAGAACGATCAGTAATGGTAACATAGCAGAACGATCAGTAGGGGTAACATAGCAGAACGATCAGTAGGGTTAACAGCAGAACGATCAGTAGGGTTAACAGCAGAACGATCAGTAGTGGTAACATAGCAGAACGATCAGTAGTGGTAACATAGCAGAACGATCAGTATTGGTAACATAGCAGAACGATCAGTAGTGGTAACATAGCAGAACGATCAGTAATGGTAACATAGCAGAACGATCAGTAGGGGTAACATAGCAGAACGATCAGTAGGGTTAACAGCAGAACGATCAGTAGGGTTAACAGCAGAACGATCAGTAGTGGTAACATAGCAGAACGATCAGTAGTGGTAACATAGCAGAACGATCAGTATTGGTAACATAGCAGAGCGATCATTAGGGGTAACATAGCAGAACGATCAGTAATGGTAACATAGCAGAACGATCAGTAGGGGTAACATAGCAGAACGATCAGTAGAGGTAACATAGCAGAACGATCAGTAGGGTTAACAGCAGAACGATCAGTAGAGGTAACATAGCAGAATGATCGGTAGTGGTAACATAGCAGAAAGATCAGTAGGGGTAACATAGCAGAACGATCAGTAGTGGTAACATAGCAGAACGATCAGTAGTGGTAACATAGCAGAACGATCAGTAGTGGTAACAGCAGAAGGATCAGTAGGGGTAACATAGCAGAACGATCAGTAGGGGTAACATAGCAGAACGATCAGTAGGGGTAACATAGCAGAACGATCAGTAGTGGTAACATAGCAGAACGATCGGTAGTGGTAACATAGCAGAATGATCAGTAGGGGTAACATAGCAGAAGGATCAGTAGTGGTAACATAGCAGAACGATCAGTAAGGGTAACATAGCAGAACGATCAGTAGTGGTAACATAGCAGAATGATCAGTAAGGGTAACATAGCAGAACGATCAGTAGTGGTAACATAGCAGAACGATCAGTAGAGGTAACATAGCATAATGATCAGTAGGGGTAACATAGCAGAACGATCAGTAGTGGTAACATAGCAGAACGATCAGTAGTGGTAACATAGCATAACGATCAGTAGGGGTAACATAGCAGAACGATCAGTAGTGGTAACATAACAGAACAATCAGTAGTGGTAACATAGCAGAACGATCAGTAGTGGTAACATAGCAGAACGATCAGTAGTGGTAACATAGCAGAACGATCAGTAGTGGTAACATAGCAGAACGATCAGTAGTGGTAACATAGCAGAACGATCAGTAGTGGTAACATAGTAGAACGATCAGTAGTGGTAACATAGCAGAACGATTGGTAGTGGTAACATAGCAGAACGATCAGTAGGGGTAACAAAGCAGAACGATCGGTAGTGGTAACATAGCAGAACGATCGGTAGTGGTAACATAGCAAAACGATCGGTAGGGGTAACATAGCAGAACGATCGGTAGGGGTAACATAGCAGAACGATCAGTAGTGGTAACAGCAGAACGATCGGTAGTGGTAACATAGCAGAATGATCAGTAGGGGTAACATAGCAGAACGATCAGTAGTGGTAACAGCAGAACGATCAGTAGGGGTAACATAGCAGAACGATCAGTAGTGGTAACGTAGCAGAACGATCAGTAGGGGTAACGTAGCAGAACGATCAGTAGGGGTAACATAGTAGAACGATCAGTAGTGGTAACATAGTAGAACGATCAGTAGTGGTAACACAGCAGAACGATCAGTAGTGGTAACATAGCAGAACGATCAGTAGGGGTAACATAGCAGAACGATCAGTAGGGTTAACAGCAGAACGATCAGTAGGGTTAACAGCAGAACGATCAGTAGTGGTAACATAGCAGAACGATCAGTAGTGGTAACATAGCAGAACGATCAGTATTGGTAACATAGCAGAACGATCAGTAGTGGTAACATAGCAGAACGATCAGTAATGGTAACATAGCAGAACGATCAGTAGGGGTAACATAGCAGAACGATCAGTAGGGTTAACAGCAGAACGATCAGTAGGGTTAACAGCAGAACGATCAGTAGTGGTAACATAGCAGAACGATCAGTAGTGGTAACATAGCAGAACGATCAGTATTGGTAACATAGCAGAGCGATCATTAGGGGTAACATAGCAGAACGATCAGTAATGGTAACATAGCAGAACGATCAGTAGGGGTAACATAGCAGAACGATCAGTAGAGGTAACATAGCAGAACGATCAGTAGGGTTAACAGCAGAACGATCAGTAGAGGTAACATAGCAAAACGATCAGTAGGGTTAACAGCAGAACGTTTAGTAGTGGTAACAGCAGAACGATCAGTAGAGGTAATAGCAGAATGATCAGTAGTGGTAACATAGCAGAATGATCAGTAGTGGTAACATAGCAGAACGATCAGTAGGGGTAACATAGCAGAAGGATCAGTAGTGGTAACATAGCAGAATGATCGGTAGTGGTAACATAGCAGAAAGATCAGTAGGGGTAACATAGCAGAACGATCAGTATTGGTAACATAGCAGAACGATCAGTAGTGGTAACATAGCAGAACGATCAGTAGTGGTAACATAGCAGAACGATCAGTAGTGGTAACATAGCAGAACGATTGGTAGTGGTAACATAGCAGAATGATCAGTAGTCTCATAAGTGTTCCTGCTCTTGCTTGTGCTCTCAGTCGACCACTGGGGGCGCATGGCAAGGTGAGCGCATTCCATCTGTTTACATGTTGTGGTGCTGTATGGTGGTGTCTGTTGCTGTAGTGCTGCACTTGTGGGGGGACGTGGCCCAGAACCAAGGAGGCTTGGCACGGTCTGAAGGCATGGGTGCTTTTGGGCCCCTGGGTTGCTCCCTCTGCAGGAGCGGTGCTGCGGTGGCGGTAGCCGCCATGTGGTGCTGCAACCGCTAGAATAGTTACCCACTTTAAAGAGGTCGCCGTGAAGTGGCAAGTGGGCTTATACAGTTTGATCAAAATGTTTACAAAGAACCTCATGTTCATGTTTCTAAATTATGCCTAGCGGCTCAGATCAACGTATATACTGTGGATTGTGCGGTCCATGTCTAGTTTCTCACAATGCTGAGAACGATCAGTAGTGGTAACATAGCAGAACGATCAGTAGTGGTAACATAGAAGAACTATCAGTAGGGGTAACATAGCAGAACAATCAGTAGTGGTAACATAGCAGAACGATCAGTAGAGGTAACATAGCAGAATGATCAGTAGGGGTAACATAGCAGAACGATCAGTAGTGGTAACATAGCAGAACGATCAGTAGAGGTAACATAGCAGAACGATCAGTAGTGGTAACATAGAAGAACGATCAGTAGTGGTAACATAGCAGAAGGATCAGTAGTGGTAACATAGCAGAACGATCAGTAGAGGTAACATAGCAGAACGATCAGTAGGGGTAACATAGCAGAACGATCAGTAGGGGTAACATAGCAGAACGATCAGTAGGGGTAACATAGCAGAACGATCAGTAGGGGTAACATAGCAGAACGATCAGTAGTGGTAACATAACAGAACGATCGGTAGTGGTAACATAGCAGAATGATCAGTAGGGGTAACATAGCAGAAGGATCAGTAGTGGTAACATAGCAGAATGATCAGTAAGGGTAACATAGCAGAACGATCAGTAGGGGTAACATAGCAGAACGATCAGTAGTGGTAACATAGCAGAACGATCAGTAGTGGTAACATAGCAGAACGATCAGTAGGGGTAACATAGCAGAATGATCAGTAGTGGTAACATAGCAGAAGGATCAGTAGTGGTAACAGCAGAAGGATCAGTAAGGGTAACATAGCAGAACGATCAGTAGTGGTAACATAGCAGAACGATCAGTAGTGGTAACATAGCAGAACGATCAGTAGTGGTAACATAGCAGAACGATCAGTAGTGGTAACATAGCAGAACGATCAGTAGTGGTAACATAGCAGAACGATCAGTAGTGGTAACAAAGCAGAACGATCAGTAGGGGTAACATAGCAGAACGATCAGTAGTGGTAACATAGCAGAACGATCGGTAGTGGTAACATAGCAGAATGATCAGTAGGGGTAACATAGCAGAAGGATCAGTAGTGGTAACATAGCAGAATGATCAGTAAGGGTAACATAGCAGAACGATCAGTAGGGGTAACATAGCAGAACGATCAGTAGTGGTAACAGCAGAACGATCAGTAGGGGTAACATAGCAGAACGATCAGTAGTGGTAACATAGCAGAATGATCGGTAGTGGTAACATAGCAGAACGATCAGTAGCGGTAACATAGCAGAAGGATCAGTAGTGGTAACAGCAGAAGGATCAGTAGGGGTAACATAGCAGAACGATCAGTAGTGGTAACATAGCAGAATGATCAGTAGGGGTAACATAGCAGAAGGATCAGTAGTGGTAACATAGCAGAATGATCAGTAAGGGTAACGTAGCAGAACGATCAGTAGTGGTAACATAGCAGAACGATCAGTAGAGGTAACATAGCATAATGATCAGTAGGGGTAACATAGCATAATGATCAGTAGGGGTAACATAGCAGAACGATCAGTAGTGGTAACATAGCAGAACGATCAGTAGTGGTAACATAGCATAACGATCAGTAGGGGTAACATAGCAGAACGATCAGTAGTGGTAACATAACAGAACAATCAGTAGGGGTAACATAGCAGAACGATCAGTAGTGGTAACATAGCAGAACGATCAGTAGTGGTAACATAGCAGAACGATCAGTAGTGGTAACATAGCAGAACGATCAATAGTGGTAACATAGTAGAACGATCAGTAGTGGTAACATAGCAGAACGATTGGTAGTGGTAACATAGCAGAACGATCAGTAGGGGTAACAAAGCAGAACGATCGGTAGTGGTAACATAGCAGAACGATCGGTAGTGGTAACATAGCAAAACGATCGGTAAGGGTAACATAGCAGAACGATCGGTAGGGGTAACATAGCAGAACGATCAGTAGTGGTAACAGCAGAACGATCGGTAGTGGTAACATAGCAGAATGATCAGTAGGGGTAACATAGCAGAACGATCAGTAGAGGTAACATAGCAGAACGATCAGTAGTGGTAACGTAGCAGAACGATCAGTAGGGGTAACGTAGCAGAACGATCAGTAGGGGTAACATAGTAGAACGATCAGTAGTGGTAACATAGTAGAACGATCAGTAGTGGTAACACAGCAGAACGATCAGTAGTGGTAACATAGCAGAACGATCAGTAGTGGTAACATAGCAGAACGATCGGTAGTGGTAACATAGCAGAACGATCGGTAGTGGTAACATAGCAGAACGATCGGTAGTGGTAACATAGCAGAACGATCGGTAGTGGTAACATAGCAAAACGATCGGTAAGGGTAACATAGCAGAACGATCGGTAGGGGTAACATAGCAGAACGATCAGTAGTGGTAACAGCAGAACGATCGGTAGTGGTAACATAGCAGAACGATTGGTAGTGGTAACATAGCAGAACGATCAGTAGGGGTAACAAAGCAGAACGATCGGTAGTGGTAACATAGCAGAACGATCGGTAGTGGTAACATAGCAAAACGATCGGTAAGGGTAACATAGCAGAACGATCGGTAGGGGTAACATAGCAGAACGATCAGTAGTGGTAACAGCAGAACGATCGGTAGTGGTAACATAGCAGAATGATCAGTAGGGGTAACATAGCAGAACGATCAGTAGAGGTAACATAGCAGAACGATCAGTAGTGGTAACGTAGCAGAACGATCAGTAGGGGTAACGTAGCAGAACGATCAGTAGGGGTAACATAGTAGAACGATCAGTAGTGGTAACATAGTAGAACGATCAGTAGTGGTAACACAGCAGAACGATCAGTAGTGGTAACATAGCAGAACGATCAGTAGTGGTAACATAGCAGAACGATCGGTAGTGGTAACATAGCAGAACGATCGGTAGTGGTAACATAGCAAAACGATCGGTAGGGGTAACATAGCAGAACGATCGGTAGGGGTAACATAGCAGAACGATCAGTAGTGGTAACAGCAGAACGATCGGTAGTGGTAACAGCAGAACGATCGGTAGGGGTAACATAGCAGAACGATCAGTAGTGGTAACATAGCAGAACGATCAGTAGTGGTAACATAGCAGAACGATCAGTAGGGGTAACATAGCAGAACGATCAGTAGGGGTAACATAGCAGAACGATCAGTAGGGGTAACATAACAGAACGATCAGTAGGGGTAACATAGCAGAACGATCAGTAGGGGTAACATAGCAGAACGATCAGCAGTGGTAACATAGCAGAATGATCGGTAGTGGTAACAGAGCAGAATGATCGGTAGTGGTAACATAGCAGAACGATCAGTAGTGGTAACATAGCAGAACGATCATTAGGGGTAACATAGCAGAACAATCAATAGGGGTAACATAGCAGAACGATCAGTAGTGGTAACATTGCAGAATGATCAGTAGGGGTAACATAGCAGAACGATCAGTAGTGGTAACATAGCAGAACGATCAGTAGTGGTAACAGCAGAAGGATCAGTAGGGGTAACATAGCAGAACGATTAGTAGTGGTAACATAGCAGAACGATCAGTAGGGGTAATAGCAGAACGATCAGTAGTGGTAACATAGCAGAACGATCAGTAGAGGTAACAGCAGAACGATCAGTAGTGGTAACATAGCAGAACAATCAGTAGTGGTAACATAGCAGAATGATCAGTAGAGGTAACATAGCAGAATGATCAGTAGTGATAACATAGCAGAACGATCAGTAGGGGTAACATAGCAGAATGATCAGTAGTGGTAACATAGCAGAAGGATCAGTAGGGGTAACATAGCAGAACGATCAGTAGTGGTAACATAGCAGAATGATCAGTAGAGGTAACATAGCAGAACGATCAGTAGGGGTAACATAGCAGAACGATCAGTAGTGGTAACATAGCAGAATGATCAGTAGGGGTAACAGCAGAAGGATCAGTAGTGGTAACATAGCAGAACGATTAGTAGTGGTAACATAGCAGAACGATCAGTAGTGGTAACAGCAGAACGATCAGTAGTGGTAACATAGCAGAACGATCAGTAGTGGTAACATAGCAGAACGATTAGTAGTGGTAACATAGCAGAACGATCAGTAGTGGTAACAGCAGAACGATCAGTAGTGGTAACATAGCAGAACGATTAGTAGGGGTAACATAGCAGAACGATCAGTAGTGGTAACATAGCAGAACGATCAGTAGTGGTAACATAGCAGAACGATCAGTAGTGGTAACAGCAGAACGATTAGTAGGGGTAACATAGCAGAACGATCAGTAGTGGTAACATAGCAGAACGATCACTAGGGATTACATTACATAACATCAGCTGCTGCTAGGTTTAGCACTCAGTGGCTTCCCTAAATACACTGTAACAAGCCCATCAGCTGTGGGAAATGTCACAAAACCTTACCATACACATAAAACATTTTTAAAGGGATAGTCTCACTGTGATAACCTCTTATTTAAATGAAGCCAGCCCTGGGATTATTTTATTACAATGGGTCCAGCTTCATCCCAAGCAACAAATGTAGTAATACATGGCACCAATTCAAATGAATGGGGGTCCATAATGCATGGCCGGGCAGAGTTCGCCAGATTTACAACCACTCTTTGTTAGCGCCTCTCCCTAATAGGGTATATGGACAGGGGTTGTCTTCACGAGAGAACAAAATAACCATGAAATAAGGGATATGTGCAGCTCCACTCACTAATCAGGGGTCATCACTAGCCATACTTACTTACTATTAATAGCCATATACATACCAGAATAAAGCACACGGGTATTACAAGGATCACCACGATGACCAACACAATCAAGGCAATGCCAAAGGCGGGGATGGTGGCTGGAGCCGTTGCAGCACCAGCAGTAATGACTGCAGAAACACAAGATGGAGGAGAATTATAATATATAACATCTATAATATAATATACGTCTGCCGTAGCAAAAACTTTCTAAAAACCAGTCTTGTACTGTTACCAGTCTCCATACCTTGTGGCAGATTTGATTGAGTTGGAACTACACTTTTACGCGTTGTAGTTTCAGTCACCGTTGTTCTTGTTATGGGCCTTGTGGTTGTTGTTATAGGCCTTGTGGTTGTTATAGGCTTTGTTGTTGTTATAGGCCTTGTGGTTGTTGTTATAGGCCTTTTGGTTGTTGTTATAGGCCTTGTGGTTGTTGTTATAGGCTTTGTTGTTGTTATAGGCCCTGTGTTTGTTGTTAAAGGCTTTGTTGTTGTTATAGGCCCTGTGATTGTTGTTATAGGCTTTGTTGTTGTCATAGGCCCTGTGGTTGTTGTTATAGGCCCTGTGGTTGTTGCTATAGGCTTTGTTGTTGTTATAGGCCCTGTGTTTGTTGTTATAGGCTTTGTTGTTGTTATAGGCCCTGTGATTGTTGTTATAGGCTTTGTTGTTGTCATAGGCCCTGTGGTTGTTGTTATAGGCCCTGTGGTTGTTGCTATAGGCTTTGTTGTTGTTGTTATAGGCCCTGTGATTGTTGTTATAGGCTTTGTTGTTGTCATAGGCCCTGTGGTTGTTGTTGTTATAGGCCTTGTGGTTGTTGTTATAGGCTTTGTTGTTGTTATAGGCCCTGTGATTGTTGTTATAGGCTTTGTTGTTGTTATAGGCCCTGTGATTGTTGTTATAGGCTTTGTTGTTGTTATAGGCCCTGTGATTGTTATTATAGGCTTTGTTGTTGTTATAGGCCCTGTGGTTGTTGTTATAGGCCCTGTGGTTGTTGTTATAGGCTTTGTTGTTGTCATAGGCCCTGTGGTTGTTGTTATAGGCCCTGTGGTTGTTGCTATAGGCTTTGTTGTTGCTATAGGCCCTGTGGTTGTTGTTATAGGCCTTGTCGTTGTTGTTATAGGCTTTGTTGTTGTTATAGGCCCTGTGATTGTTGTTATAGGCTTTGTTGTTGTTATAGGCCCTGTGATTGTTGTTATAGGCTTTGTTGTTGTTATAGGCCCTGTGGTTGTTGTTATAGGCATTGTTGTTGTTGTTATAGGCCCTGTGATTGTTGTTATAGGCTTTGTTGTTGTTATAGGCCCTGTGGTCGTTGTTATAGGCACTGTGGTTGTTTCTGGCCCTGTGGTTGTCGTTATAGGCTCTGTGGTCGTTGTTATAGGCCCTGTGGTTGTTGTTATAGGTCCTGTGGTTGTTGTTAAAGGCCCTGTGGTCATTATTATAGGTCCTGTGATTGTTGTTATAGGCCCTGTGGTTGTTGTTATCGGCCCTGTGGTTGTTTCTGGCCCTGTGGTTGTTGTTATAGGCTCTGTGGTCGTTGTTATAGGCTCTGGGGTTGTTCTTATAGGCCCTGTGGTTGTTGTTATAGGCCCTATGGTCGTTGTTATAGGCACTGTGGTTGTTATAGGTCCTGTGGTTGTTGTTAAAGGCCCTGTGGTCATTATTATAGGTCCTGTGATTGTTGTTATAGGCCCTGTGGTTGTTGTTATAGGCCCTGTGGTTGTTTCTGGCCCTGTGGTTGTTGTTATAGGCTCTGTGGTCGTTGTTATAGGCTCTGGGGTTGTTCTTATAGGCCCTGTGGTTGTTGTTATAGGCCCTGTGGTCGTTGTTATAGGCACTGTGGTTGTTATAGGACCTGTGGTTGTTATAGGCCCGGTGGTTGTTGTTAAAGGCCCTGTGGTCGTTATTATAGGTCCTGTGGTTGTTGTTATAGGCCCTGTGGTTGTTATAGGCCCTGTGGTTGTTATTATAGGCTCTGTGGTCGTTATTATAGGTCCTGTGATTGTTGTTATAGGCCCTGTGGTTGTTGTTATAGGCCCTGTGGTTGTTTCTGGCCCTGTGGTTGTTGTTATAGGCTCTGTGGTCGTTGTTATAGGCTCTGTGGTAGTTTCTGGCCCTGTAGTTGTTATAGGCTCTGTGGTTGTTTCTGGCCCTTTGGTTGTTTCTGGCCCTGTGATTGTTGTTATAGGCCCTGTGGTCGTTGTTGTAGGCCCTGTGGTTGTTATAGGCCCTGTGGTCGTTGTTATAGGCCCTGTGGTTGTTTCTGGCCCTGTGGTTGTTGTTATAGGCCCTGTGGTTGTTTCTGGCCCTGTGGTTGTTATAGGCCCTGTGATTGTTATAGGCCCTGTGGTCGTTGTTATAGGCCCTGTGGTTGTTTCTGGCCCTGTGGTTGTTGTTATAGGCCCTGTGGTTGTTTCTGGCCCTGTGGTTGTTATAGGCCCTGTGGTTGTTATAGGCCCTGTGGTTGTTGTTTTAGGCTCTGTGGTTGTTATAGGCCCTGTGATTGTTGTTATAGGCCCTGTGATTGTTGTTATAGGCTCTGTGGTTGTTGTTATAGGCCCTGTGGTTGTTATAGGCCCTGTGGTTGTTATAGGCCCTGTGGTTGTTGTTACAGGCTCTGTGGTCGTTATTATAGGCCCTGTGGTTGTTGTTTCTGGCCCCGTGGTTGTTATTACAGGACTGGTGGTTGTTGCTAATGGAGTAGTTGTCTGTTCTGTACTTGGTGCCGGAGAACTTATTCCTTGATCTACATGAATGTAAAAAAAACAACATTTACAATTTGTCTGTTTTCAATCCCATTTGCTGCTATACTATAAACCCTGTGAATCTCATCCCGGACAATTCGTAGAAATGAGTGAAAATGAGGAAAGAGTGAATGTCAGTCTGGATGTTGTTTGGCTCTACACACCGACCACTGACATGTTCACAATTCTGCCTGTGGCTGCCGGTGTAAATCTCATGACAACACTTCCTGTTCTGATATCTATCTAGTACAATGTGGACACATTAATCACAGTGACCTTGGATGGTTCAAATCACCAACTACATCAATGTCCACATCCTAATTCGCTTGAACAGTGTCAGTTATGTGTGAACATTCATGGAGATTTCGATCCAGATCATTCAAGTATTAATCATTCAACAAAGGAAACTTCAGGTTTTTCTTACAGGGTTTCAAAAGGGTTGTCCAGGATTAGAAAAACATGACTGATTTCTTCCAAAAACAGCACCACACCTGGCTCAGGTTGTGTGTGGTATTGCACCACAACCCTATTCTCTTCAATGGACCGGAGCTGAAATACCAGGCACAACCTTTAGACAGGTATAGCCCTGTTTCTGGAAGAAAGCAGCCATGTTTTTCTAATACTGGGCAATCCATTTAACCCTTTCAGGACTAAGGCCTTTTAAATGCCTGAATGTCCACAGCAAAATGCACTTTTATTTTTTTTTTATTATTTTCATCTGAATATTGTTTCTGACTTTTTTTTCGAGGCACAGTAGCTTTAATGTGATACCAAAGCACAAGCAGTTTTTTTAAATTTTCTTTTTTTTGTGTTATAAATGTAAAGTGGGCAAAAATAGGGAAAAAAAGAAAATGTCCTGTTTTTACTTCTATAATTACTTTAACCTTTAGACCGATACCATATATGATCTTTGCCCATTATACATTATTGCTAAAATTTCCAAAAATTTAATTCAGGTCCAATTTGATTGAATAGACCGTCCCGTTTTATTCGGAGCGAATAAATTTGCAGCGAATCGCAGGTTCCCCCAATGGCCCTAAAAACTGGTGTCTGACTCTCTGATGTCTTCTAGGATTTTATACATTCCCAGAGTAATGTCATCCCCCTACACCCCTCGTGACTTCCCTGTGCTAGAGGACGGAATGACTGCAGCGCATTTTGAAACGACTGTCCGCAAGGTATAACGAAGAAACCCACCCGAGGACACGTGATCCTTTTTCTAATCTTTACTGGGGTTAATTATTGCTATGTACTCTTTTGTATACATACCCAATAAAGGTTATATTTTAATTTAATGTTATACCAGCTATCCTACCTTTCCCCCCTTTCTACATATTTTTCTAATCTGTAAAATCGCAGTCGACGCCAATGGTCGACATTTTGCCGCAATTTGTGCGCCAGGAACCACAAAAGTTTTGAAATTAGACAAATCCAAAATTGTATTTAGTGCTTTTCTTGAGAGGGAGGCGGTAATGTCACCTCAGGAAGATCGGGCTGACACTAAGAACCTATACAGGGCGATCTGCCATTACTGTATATATACACGCCGTAGTTATACGGGGGATCGGCAGCTAGGATGAATATCTACAGATTGGAAGGGGTTAAAAGGTTCCTTATACCTTCCTATTCTCCCTGGACTGTATATGTGGCTGTAATGTATTCCAGAGCAATCCCAGTGTCACTCACCTGTAGATCGAATACTTAGAGCATCCAACTCTAATCCATCAATGGTGTCGTTTGAGGTGCTACTTTTCAGTTCTCCATAGAATTTATCAACCAGCTCTCTGGAGCTGGGGGTCTGTGTATCATTAGGAAAGACTAAATCCATGGTGGAATCTACAGAACCGCTCCTGCAGGAAAGATCCAATATAGTCAGGTCAGAAGTGTGGGGTATCCAGTGTAATGTATATGACAGCATAGTGGGGGGGGGGGTATAGAATGAGGATCACTGTATGAAGAAGTCCTCCCAATACCAGTCATCACAGGAACATCACAGGAACCTTCACCCTTCCATGATATACTAGTTGTATGATAAGCACCACCATGTATCAGTAGTAACATTATAGGTGGTCTCTGCTCTGGACAATCTCTGCGTGTTAGAAGGGTCTCTTAACAATAAGCTCATCACAAAGTGTCCCCCTGCTGGGACCTCCAGCGATCATCTGTAATCTGTGGGGAAACCGGGCAGTAAATGTTCAATTTCCCTGCAGCGCCACCATAGGGGAAATGAAGTATTGCACAGTGTCCATTCATATCAATGTGTTGTCTATGTAATACAGGACAGGTCCTCCAGAGACGCTCTATGTAACCGCTCTCCACTCTGACTAAGAGATGAGGATCTTGAACAGAGGACCCCCCTCTATTCACTCACCCTTCCCCAATTGGGGATATGACAATGGATCTCAAAACTGGACAATTCCTTTAAAGGGGTTTTAATCCACAGGTGGGGGGGTTGAACATGTATGCTGCTGCTCTATACAACTCTATCGAAATTACGCTTTTGCCGGGGATTCTAATCCTAGAGGGAACCTGTGACTTCACTGTCCATATATGGAGCGGAATTCCCTGCCAGAGCATTGGCAATGGGAATTCAGCTCAAGGAGGAGCCCCTGACATTACTGTCCATATTTGGACAGTGACGTAAGGGATTCCATCTAGGAGCAAAATCTCCGGCCTATGCTCTAGCCAGGGATTCCGCTCCTAGAGGGAGTCCCAATGGCACTTTCTACAGGGAAAGGTAGCGCTATCTACAGGGGTTGGCACGATCTTCAAGGGGGGGTCTGGTAATACCTACATGGGCACTGTAGCAGTGTCTATGTCGGCACTGGCACTAGGGGCAGCTAAGGGGCATTATACTGTATGGGGCAGCTAAGGTGGCATTATACTGTATGGGGGCAGCTAAGGGGGCATTATACTGTATGGGGGAAGCTATAGGGGCATTATACTATATAGTTACATAGTTACATAGTTTGTACGGTTGAAAAAAACCACATGTCCATCAAGTTCAACCAAGGGATGGGAAAGGGGAAGTGGGATGGGAAAGGGGAAGCTGTGGGGGCATTATATTGTATGGGGGCAGCTATGGGGGGAATTATACTGTATGGGGGATGCTCTAGGGGCATTATACTGTATGGGGCAGCTGTGGGGGCATTATACTGTATGGTGGCAGATATGGGGGTTTTATACTGTATGGGTGTATCTATAGTGGCATTATACTGAATGGGGCAGCTGTTGGGGCATTATACTGTATGGGGCATTATACTGTATAAGGGCACCTATGAGGGCATTATGATTTGTGTGGGCAGCTATGGGGGCATTATACTGTATGGGGGCATCTGTGTGGGTATTATACTGTTTGTGGGCATTACACTTTATGGGGCAGCTATGGGGCATTATGCTGTATTGTGGAATTTGTTTGGGCATTATATTTCATGGGAGCATCTATGGGGGGCATTATATTGTAGGGTGACAGCTAGAGGGCATGATACTGTGTGGATATATAACCTACAAAAGAAGATGCCTGAAGACGAGAAGTATATGAAATTGAGAAAATACTTTATTGAAAAACAACATATAGACGTACAAGGATAAAAAACGAATCCATAAACCTGTTGGTTTATGGATTCGTTTTTTATCCTTGTACGTCTATATGTTGTTTTTCAATAAAGTATTTTCTCAATTTCATATACTTCTCGTCTTCAGGCATCTTCTTTTGTAGGTTATATATTTATGTTTTGGATGCTTATGTGGGTACACGCCCCAGGATCTAGCTCATATTACATCAATTAATTTCTTGCTTGCTGACAGCCGCAGGGTACTTCTGTTGGGCTATTTAGATCCATGCTGTGTTTTTCGGTTATATGATACTGTGTGGGTTGAACCAGGTGTGTATGGGCGAGGAATGGGCGGAATTAGAGGTGTGGTTTAAAAGGGGAAAAAAGTGCTGCGACCTACTGCACGGCCTATTGCTTGTCCCTCTTTCTGATTCTTAAAAGTTGGGAGGAAAGCCTATAGTAGTGATCATGGGGGTCGTAGTGCACTAACATTTATCACCCATCCTCTGACGTGTCACTCAGTATGTCGGCAGTAGTATAATAAGTGATGACTGGCGGTGTCCCCGGATGAGGATGATGACGATATCCCTCACAGGTCATTATCACTGTATACCTCACACTCAGGTATAATAATCACTCACCTAAATCTGAAGTTCCTTATATCCTCACATTGAAAGAAAATTACCCTTATAAATTTCAGCACCTGTAGAATAAGAGATGAGAGGAGACAAAGGTGAGACCCCAATAATGTGATCGGCGGGAACATCCTCACCCCCCTGTTAGAAGCTTCCAGTCTCATCTGCTGTATTCTCCACTCATAGCTCCCACTGAGGCGGCAGGCGGAGCACAGATGAGTGTCAACTACTCCTGCCACCTCTCTTTATGGATGTAGCAGAGCTGACTTTGTATTTGGCTTTGTATCACAATACATGTCTCTAGAGACATCTTCTCTCCATTTGCTCTTTGGGGACCCCCCCCCTCTAATAGCCGTGCTGCATTTTCTTATTTGATATTGCTACTTTAGGTATTGTAAAAAAAAAAAGCAATAAAGGATAAATCTGCGTCATGTAAGTCCCTCCTAGATCCCAAAACAACCTGTGGTCCCCATAATGGCAGGGATCAGATGTAAGAGAATGTCGTCTGCTAGTACAGACTCCGCAATGTGAACTGGTCCCCGAAACACGAACCTGAACAATGTGGAGATGATTTCATTGTTACTCACTTTAGTTCTTATTTCGGTGGCTAGTGCTTTATAATCCGCAGAAGAACTGTCCCCGTAACTCGGAATATATACTCTGTTAATGATTCGGAATCTTAGTTCAATTATGATAATAGTGGTTGGAGGTTTAGTAGTGGTTGGACGTTTAGTAGTGGTTGGAGATTTAGTAGTGGTTGGAGGTTTAGTAGTGGTTGGAGGTTTAGTAGTGGTTGGAGGTTTAGTAGTGGTTGGAGGTTTAGTAGTGGTTGGAGATTTAGTAGTGGTTGGAGGTTTAGTAGTGGTTGGAGGTTTAGTAGTGGTTGGAAGTTTAGTAGTGGTTGGAGGTTTAGTAGTTGTTGGAGGTTTAGTAGTGGTTGGAGATTTAGTAGTGGTTGGAGGTTTAGTAGTGGTTGGAGGTTTAGTAGTGGTTGGAGGTTTAGTAGTGGTTGGAGACTTAGTAGTGGTTGGAGGTTTAGTAGTGGTTGGAGGTTTAGTAGTGGTTGGAGGTTTAGTAGTGGTTGGAGGTTTAGTAGTGGTTGGAGGCTCAGTAGTGGTTGGAGGTTTAGTAGTGGTTGGAGGTTTAGTAGTGGTTGGAGATTTAGTAGTGGTTGGAGATTTAGTAGTGGTTGGAGGTTTAGTAGTGGTTGGAGATTTAGTAGTGGTTGGAGATGTGTTAGTAGTTGGAGATTTAGTAGTGGTTGGAGATTTGGTAGTGGTTGGAGGCTCAGTAGTAGTTGGAGATGTAGTAGTGGTTGGAGATTTAGTAGTGGTTGGAGATGTAGTAGTAGTTGGAGATTTAGTAGTGGTTGGAGGCACAGTAGTAGTTGGAGATGTAGTAGTAGTTGGAGATTTAGTAGTGGTAGGAGATTTAGTAGTGGTTGGAGATGTAGTAGTAGTTGGCGATGTAGTAGTGGTTGGAGGCTCAGTAGTAGTTGGAGATGTAGTAGAAAATGTAGATTTAGTAGTGGTTGGAGATTTAGTAGTGGTTGGAGATGTAGTAGTAGTTGGAGATTTAGTAGTGGTAGGAGATTTAGTAGTGGTTGGAGATGTAGTAGTAGTTGGCGATGTAGTAGTGGTTGGAGGCTCAGTAGTAGTTGGAGAAGTAGTAGAAGTTGTAGATTTAGTAGTGGTTGGAGATTTAGTGGTGGTTGGAGATGTAGTAGTAGTTGGAGATTTAGTAGTGGTTGGAGGCTCAGTAGTAGTTGGAGATTTAGTAGTAGTAGGAGGCTCAGTAGTGGTTGGAGGCTCAGTAGTGGTTGGAGGCTCAGTAGTGAATAGAGGCTCAGTAGTGGTTGGAGGCTCAGTAGTAGTGGGAGGCTCAGTAGTAGTTGGAGGCTCAGTAGTGGTTGGAGGCTCAGTAGTGGTTGGAGGCTCAGTAGTGGTTGGAGGCTCAGTAGTAGTTGGAGATTTAGTAGTAGTAGGAGGCTCAGTAGTTATTGGAGTCTCAGTAGTGGTTGGAGGCTCAGTAGTGGTTAGAGGCTCAGTAGTGGTTGGAGGCTCAGTAGTAGTGGGAGGCTCAGTAGTAGTTGGAGGTTCAGTAGTGGTTAGAGGCTCAGTGGTAGTTGGAGGCTTAGTAGTAGTGGGAGGCTCAGTAGTAGTTGGAGGCTCAGTAGTGGTTGGAGGCTCAGTAGTGGTTGGAAGCTCAGTAGTGGTTGGAGGCTCAGTAATAGTGAGAGGCTCAGTAGTGGTTGGAGGCTCAGTAGTGGTTGGAGGCTCAGTAGTAGTTAGGGGCTCAGTAGTGGTTGGGGGTTTAGTAGTGGTTGGGGGCTTCGTGGTTGGTGGCTCAGTAGTAGTGGGAGGCTTAGTAGTAGTGAGAGGCACAGTCGTGGTTGGAGGCTCAGTCGTGGTTGGAAGCAAAGTAGTAGTTGGAGGCTTAGTAGTAGTGGGAGGCACAGTAGTGGTTGGAGGCTCAGTAGTGGTTGGAGGCTCAGTAGTGGTTGGAGGCTCAGTAGTAGTTGGAGGCTCAGTAGTATATAGGGGCTCAGTAGTGGTTGGAGGCTCAGTAGTAGTTGGAGGCTCAGTAGTGGTTGGAGGCTCAGTAGTGGTTGGAGGCTCTGTAGTGGTTGGAGGCACAGTCGTGGTTGGAGGCTCAGTAGTAGTTGGAGGCTCAGTAGTGGTAAGAGTTTCAGTAGTAGTTAGGGGCTCAGTAGTGGTTGGAGGCTCAGTAGTAGTGGGAGGCTCTGTCGTGGTTGGAGGCTCTGTCGTGGTTGGAGGCTCTGTCGTAGTTGGAGGCTCAGTAGTAGTGGGAGGCTCAGTAGTAGTGGGAGGCACAGTAGTACTGGGAGGCTCAGTAGTAGTGGGAGACTCAGTCGTGGTTGGAGGCTCAGTAGTAGTTGGAGGCTCAGTAGTAGTGGGAGGCTTGGTAGTAGTGGGAGGCACAGTAGTGGTTGGAGGCTCAGTAGTAGTGGGAGTCACAGTAGTAGTTGGAGGCTCAGTAGTAGTTTGAGGCTCAGTAGTGGTTGGAGGCTCAGTAGTGGTTGGAGGCTCAGAAGTGGTTGGAGGCTCAGAAGTGGTTGGAGGCTCAGTAGTAGTTGGAGGCTCTGTAGTAGTTAGAGGCTCTGTAGTAGTTGGAGGCTCAGTAGTGGTGGGAGTCTCAGATAAAAAAGTAGTGGGAGGCTCAGTAGTAATTGGAGGCTCAGTAGTCGTCGGAGGCTCAGTAGTGGTTGGACGCTCAGTAGTAGTTGGAGGCTCAGTAGTGGTTGGAAGCTCAGTAGTAGTGGGAAACTCAGTAGTGGTTGGAGTCTCTGTAGTGGTTGGAGCTTCAGTAGTGGTCAGAGCTTCAGTAGTAGTGAGAGGCTCAGTAGTAGTTGGAGGCTCAGTAGAAGATAGGAGTTCAGTAGTGGTTGGAGGCTCAGTAGTGGTTGGAGGCACTGTAGTGGTTGGAGGCTCAGTAGTAGTGGGCAGCTCAGTGGTGGTTGGAGGCTCTGTAGTGGTTGGAGCTTTAGTAGTTGTCAGGGCCTCAGTAGTAGTGGGAGGCTCAGTAGTGGTTGGAGGCTCTGTAGTGGTTGGAGGCTCAGTAGTAGTTGGAGGCTCAGTAGTGGTTGGAGGCTCAGTAGTGGTTGGAGGCTCAGTAGTAGTTGGAGGCTCAGTAGTAGTTGGAAGCTCAGTAGTAGTTGGAGGCTCAGTAGTAGTTGGAGGCTCAGTAGTTGTTGGAGGCTCAGTAGTGGTTGGAGGCTCTGTAGTAGTGGGAAGCTCAGTGGTGGTTGGAGGCTCTGTAGTGGTTGGAGCTTCAGTAGTCGTCTGGGCCTCAGTAGTAGTGGGAGGCTCAGTAGTGGTTGGAGGCTCAGTAGTGGTTGGAAGCTCAGTAGTGGTTGGAGGCTCAGTAGTGGTTGGAGGCTCAGTAGTGGTTGGAGGCTCAGTAGTGGTTGGAAGCTCAGAACTGGTTGGAGGCTCAGTAGTGCTTGGAGGCTCAGTAGTAGTGGGAGGCTCAGTAGTGGTTGGAGGCTCGGTATTCGTTAGTGCCTCGGTAGTAGTTGGAGGCTCAGTAGTGGTGGGACGCTCAGTAGTAGTTGGAGGCTCGGTAGTAGTTGGAGGCTCAGTAGTGGTTGGAGGCTCAGTAGTAGTTGGAGGCTCAGTAGTGGTTAGGGGCTCAGTAGTTGTTGGTGGCTCAGTAGTTGTGGGAAGCTCAGTAGTGGTTGGAGGCTCTGTAGTGGTTGGAGCTTCAGTAGTGGTCAGGGCCTCAGTAGTGGTTGGAGGCTCTGTAGTGGTTGGAGGCTCAGGAGTAGTTGGAGGCTCAGTAGTGGTTGGGGGCTCAGTAGTGGTTGGAGGCTCAGTAGTGGTTGGAGGCTCTGTAGTAGTGGGAAGCTCAGTGGTGGTTGGAGCTTCAGTAGTCGTCTGGGCCTCAGTAGTAGTGGGAGGCTCAGTAGTGGTTGGAGGCTCAGTAGTGGTTGGAGGCTCAGTAGTGGTTGGAGGCTCAGTAGTGGTTGGAAGCTCAGTAGTGGTTGGAGGCTCAGTAGTGGTTGGAGGCTCAGTAGTGGTTGGAAGCTCAGTACTGGTTGGAGGCTCAGTAGTGCTTGGAGGCTCAGTAGTAGTGGGAGGCTCAGTAGTGGTTGGAGGCTCGGTAGTCGTTAGTGCCTTGGTAGTAGTTGGAGGCTCAGTAGTGGAGGGACGCTCAGTAGTAGTTGGAGGCTCGGTAGTAGTTGGAGGCTCAGTAGTGGTTGGAGGCTCAGTAGTAGTTGGAGGCTCAGTAGTGGTTAGGGGCTCAGTAGTTGTTGGTGGCTCAGTAGTTGTTGGAAGCTCAGTAGTGGTTGGAGGCTCTGTAGTGGTTGGAGCTTCAGTAGTGGTCAGGGCCTCAGTAGTAGTGGGAGGCTCAGTAGTGGTTGGAGGCTCAATAGTGGTTGGAAGCTCAGTAGTGGTTGGAGGCTCAGTAGTAGTTGGAGGCTCAGTAGTAGTTGGAGGCTCAGTAGTGGTGGGAGGCTCAGTAGTAGTTGGAGGCTCAGTAGTAGTTGGAGGCTCAGTAGTAGTTGGAGGCTCAGTAGTAGTTGGAGGCTCAGTAGTTGTGGGAGGCTCAGTAGTAGTTGGACGCTCAGTAGTAGTGGGAAACTCAGTAGTGGTTGGAGTCTCTGTAGTGGTTGGAGCTTCAGTAGTGGTCAGAGCTTCAGTAGTAGTGAGAGGCTCAGTAGTAGTTGGAGGCTCAGTAGAAGATGGCAGTTCAGTAGTGGTTGGAGGCTCAGTAGTGGTTGGAGACACAGTAGTGGTTGGAGGCTCAGTAGTGGTTGGAAGCTCAGTAGTGGTTGGAAGCTCAGTAGTGGTTGGAGGCTTAGTAGTGGTGGGAGGCTCAGTAGTGGTTGGAGGCTCAGTAGTAGGTGGAGGCTCAGTAGTAGTTAGGGGCTTAGTAGTGCTTGGAGGTTCAGTAGTAGTTAGGGGCTCAGTAGTGGTTGGAGGCTCAGTAGTAGTGGGAAGCTCAGTGGTGGTTGGAGGCTCTGTAGTGGTTGGAGCTTCAGTAGTTGTCAGGGCCTCAGTAGTAGTGGGAGGCTCAGTAGTGGTTGGAGGCTCTGTAGTGGTTGGAGGCTCAGTAGTAGTTGGAGGCTCAGTAGTGGTTGGAGGCTCAGTAGTAGTTGGAGGCTCAGTAGTAGTTGGAGGCTCAGTAGTTGTTGGAGGCTCAGTAGTGGTTGGAGGCTCTGTAGTAGTGGGAAGCTCAGTGGTGGTTGGAGGCTCTGTAGTGGTTGGAGCTTCAGTAGTCGTCTGGGCCTCAGTAGTAGTTGGAGGCTCAGTAGTGGTTGGAGGCTCAGTAGTGGTTGGAGGCTCAGTAGTGGTTGGAGGCTCAGTAGTGGTTGGAGGCTCAGTAGTGGTTGGAGGCTCAGTAGTGGTTGGAAGCTCAGTACTGGTTGGAGGCTCAGTAGTGCTTGGAGGCTCAGTAGTAGTGGGAGGCTCAGTAGTGGTTGGAGGCTCGGTAGTCGTTAGTGCCTCGGTAGTAGTTGGAGGCTCAGTAGTAGTGGGATGCTCAGTAGTAGTTGGAGGCTCGGTAGTAGTTGGAGGCTCAGTAGTGGTTGGAGGCTCAGTAGTAGTTGGAGGCTCAGTAGTGGTTAGGGGCTCAGTAGTTGTTGGTGGCTCAGTAGTTGTGGGAAGCTCAGTAGTGGTTGGAGGCTCTGTAGTGGTTGGAACTTCAGTAGTGGTCAGGGCCTCAGTAGTATTGGGAGGCTCAGTAGTGGTTGGAGGCTCAATAGTGGTTGGAAGCTCAGTAGTGGTTGGAGGCTCAGTACTAGTTGGAGGCTCAGTAGTGGTGGGAGGCTCAGTAGTAGTTGGAGGCTCAGTAGTAGTTGGAGGCTCAGTAGTAGTTGGAGGCTCAGTAGTAGTGGGAGGCTCAGTAGTGGTTGGAGGCTCAGTAGTAGTTGGAGGCTCAGTAGTAGTTGGAGGCTCAGTAGTAGTTGGAGGCTCTGTAGTGGTTGGAGGCTCTGTAGTGGTTGGAGGCTCTGTAGTGGTTGGAGGCTCAGTAGTAGTTGGAGGCTCAGTAGTTGTGGGAGGCTCAGTAGTGGTTGGAGGCTCAGTAGTGGATGGAGGCACAGTAGTGGATGGAGGCACAGTAGTGGATGGAGGCACAGTAGTGGTTGGAGGCTCAGTAGTGGTTGGAGGCTCAGTAGTAGTGGGAGGCTCAGGAGTGGTTGGAGGCTCTGTAGTGGTTGGAGGCTCAGTAGTTGTCAGGGCCTCAGTAGTAGTGAGAGGCTCAGTAGTGGATAGAGGCTCAGTAGTGGTTGGAGGCTCAGTAGTAGTTGGAGGCTCAGTAGTAGTTGGAGGCTCAGTAGTGGTTGGAGGGTCAGTAGTAGTTGGAGGCTCAGTAGTGGTTGGAGGCTCAGTAGTGGTTGGAGGCTCAGTAGTAGTTGGAGGCCCAGTAGTAGTTAGTGGCTCAGTAGTGGTTGGAGGCTCAGTAGTAGTGGGAGGCTCAGTAGTGGATGGAGGCTCTGTAGTGGTTGGAGGCTCAGTAGTAGTTGGAGGCTCAGTAGTAGTTGGAGGCTCAGTAGTGGTTGGAGGGTCAGTAGTAGTTGGAGGCTCAGTAGTGGTTGGAGGCTCAGTAGTGGTTGGAGGCTCAGTAGTAGTTGGAGGCCCAGTAGTAGTTAGGGGCTCAGTAGTGGTTGGAGGCTCAGTAGTAGTGGGAGGCTCAGTAGTGGATGGAGGCTCTGTAGTGGTTGGAGGCTTAGTAGTAGTTGGAGGCTCAGTAGTAGTTGGAGGCTCGGTACTAGTTGGAGGCTCTGTAGTAGTGGGAGGCTTACTGCTTGTCAGAGGTTGGGTGGTAACTGTTGTCATTCTCGTAGTTGTGGGGGCATCAGTGCTATTTACTTCATCTGTTTGGGGAAATAGAAAATGTTCGGATGTTATAGAAATCTGTTGTTTTGATAGAAGTCCCTGAAACTGAGACTAGGAACAATAATATTGACATTTAGGGAAAGGATTTGTTTTTTAGAAATTGGAGCCCTGTGCAACAATAAAATATGTCTTCATGGCTTATCACTTGTAAATGCAACTGAAATAATAAAGTCATTCAGTCTAGTGACAAGATAGTACTGCACTAAATAGCCAGATAATACTGCCATCTAGTGACAAGATAGTACTGCCGTAAATAGCCATATAATACTGCCATCTAGTGACAAGATAGTACTGCTGTAAATAGCCAGACAATACTGCCATCTACTGACAAGATCGTACTGCTGTAAATAGCCAGATATACTGCCATCTAGTGACAAGATAGTACTGCCGTAAATAGCCAGATAATACTGGCATCTACTGACATGATAGTACTGCTGTAAAAAGCCAGATAATACTGCTTTCCAGTGACAAGATAGTACTGCTGTAAATAGCCAGATATACTGCCATCTAGTGACAAGATAGTACTGCTGTAAATAGCCAGATAATACTGCCATCTACTGACAAGATAGTATTGCCGTAAATAGCCAGATAATACTGCCATCTACTGACAAGATAGTACTGCTGTAAAGAGCCAGATAATACTGCCATCTACTGACAAGATAGTACTGCTGTAAATAGCCAGATAATACTGCCATCTAGTGACAAGATAGTACTGTGGTAAATAGCCAGATAGTACTACCGTGTAGTGACAAGATAGTACTGCACTAAATAGCCAGATAATACTGCCATCTAGTGACAAGATAGTGCTGCATAAATAGCCAGATAGTACTGCCATGTAGTGACAAGATAGTACTGCCATAAATAGCCAGATAATACTGCCATCTAGTGACAAGATAGTGCTGCCGTAAATAGCCAGATAATACTGCCATCTAGTGACAAGATAGTACTGCCGTAAATAGCCAGATAATACTGCCATCTAGTGACAAGATAGTACTACTGTAAATAGCCAGATAATACTACCTTGTAGTGATAATAAAAATATGTCGTATTTAAGCCTTACAAATTCCTACTTTTCCTCCGTGTGTAACTGTATAAAATTAGAGACACATAAATATACAACATAACAAGAGCCGGCTATGGGCACCAAAGTTTGACTCTATACAACATGAATCCAGAATAAGGCTGCGAGCATTGACCCCAGAATAATGCTAGTCCTCCCCAATCCCACCTTCATGGCAAAAGCCGAGTCACTGTTTTTAGTAGCCCTTTGGACTCTTGTAAACTGCGATCTCTACAATCAGTACTATGCGATGACTGATCACCAGGATTTTTCCCCCAATTTTCACGATGAAGTCAATGATCAGGTCACGCAGGGGCTACTAACGGGGGAATCAGGCGATCAGAAGTTCTCATTATCTCTCAAAAGAAATGTACCTAATATTTGAGCAATTTGAGAGGTCTTTCCCTTGTCTTATAGGAAGCGCAAGAAACGGATTCTCACTGTGAAGGTGTCACCATAGAGGGGGGTACAATGACTGGCGTATGTCTAACCAGTAGTCAGTATCAGTGAGTTCACTGGCTGTCTATAAAACTGGAATGGTCTGCACATTTAAGCCGCCAGTAGGAGCCAGAGAAAAGCAGGGAAGAGCAGGGGCTCTGCATAATAATGAAACCTGGATGACTCTGTGACTAAATGATAGACCCTTAATTGCTAAAAAGGCCCCTGTAAGTTAGCTACTACCTGAACCATGCAAGAAAAAGAAGAGGAGGAGCGTTACTGGCTAACATATGAGTAATACATGGCCCACAGTGGTAGAACAAGAAGAGTATTTAGCACAGAAACATTTAGATTTTTGACCAAAAGTATTCTTGAACTTACCAGTAGTTTGTGCGTCAACTTTCAGGCATAAGGCTGTATACAAAAAAATACAGAATATGTGTCAAATGGTTGTAACAATGTCACGTTAAATATTACCTACATGTCATCTACAGAGGGGCCCCGTGCTAAAATGGTACAGAATATTGGCCCTTGGTTCTATCACTGCTCATTTTATAACAGCAGAGTCCAGAAAATCTCTCACCGTTGAGACAATCCACCAACTTTATAAAAACTTCCCATATTAGAGTCACAAACGTCTGTCCTGTGTTATCTGTATAGAAGGGGCTGTGTGTGATTTATTTCAGCTGAAATGAATTTAAATTAACAGGTTAGAGAAATGTTATAGATTATTACAGTCTCCAGGAAGTAATGGAGGACAGCCCCTCCCCCAGAGACTAGGGAATGACAGGGGAGCTGCATACAGAGCCTTATCTGTGTGTATAGTGTCACTGTCCTGCCTTATCTGGGCCGCCAGCAGTAGAATAGAGCTTCCATTAACTCATCCACCTTCTATTGATAATGAGATGACTCTGCTTATCTAACACAGTCTATACAGCAAATCTGACAAGTCAGCTGCAGAAAACAGGAAATGTCAGCTTACTGTGTATGCTCTAGTGGCCAGTGTGAGAACTGCAATATTGCAAAGTTTTTTTCTGTGGATCGTTACATGAAAAAAATAGGAAATATGCAAAAAAGGATAAATGACTAGGTGAGAAATAAAAGTGGGGTGTTATCACAGGGCAACCAGTAGAGGGAGCCTCACCCACTGCAGGACTGTAGGAAAATATACTAACAAAATACTGTATCAAGTCGTATGATTGTCCTGGTTATGGGAGAGCCCAGTGTAGTCGCTGACGGTTTGTCACCCCAAGGTTTTTTTTTTTTAAATATATTTACAGCATTTACCAATTATGTCATTTACTTTCATTGTAAATGAGTATAACAGGTGTAATATTAATGTGTGATCCTTTGTTATCTACCTCCAGCTTTATAATAGAGGTGTTACCCCACCCTCTTATAATAATAGGATGACTGCTGCCCCCAGCGACTACCCCTGCCCTCAGCGTACACATCACAAGCTGAAAAGTGTCAGCAACGGGCAGCCTATCGTGAGGGCACAGTGGCCAGTGTGAGAGCTTCAATATTTCAGGATTTTTTAAAATGGAAATTAATATAAAAATTACAAAAATGTAAGAAAATAAGTTAATCATAAAAACTTTCATTTAAACAACAGTCCGTTTTCTGATGATACATTCCTTGTAAGTGTATCCTGAACGTGTCACAGATGAAAAAATGTTAAGAGGACCTTAAAATTGCTGCAAATTTTAGCTATTGAAAGAATGAGGTAAATTGATGCGTGTCCTCTGCAGGGATCCAGCCGCAACACAGAGATTCCTTCACTTACCTGTTAGGACAAGCCAGAGCTTGCTGAGCGTCTTCCACTTCATTCTGAGATCGGAGTCTCAGACTTTTTCCTTTTGTGCCCCAGTATCTGTGGGGGATAAATTAAGAAACAGATGTTTTGTTTTTTTACCAAAGCGAAACATTAAAGTTGAGCAAATCTTACAATTTTACCACCTTTACTGCGACGCGTTGCTGTCATAGAGCCCTAGCTAGTTCTGGTAATTCCTTTCTGTGCCACCAGGGAGCTCTAGCCAAAGAGTTAGGATGCCCCAATCAATCCTGGCAGCAGTAGCAGCGTACATTGGCATGCTGACACATTTCAGAATACAAATTCCTCGTTCCTGAGGTCCTTTCAGGTCCAAAATGCGTATTTTCTTTTAAATATGACATAACAAGTAATTTTTTTAATAAAATAAATTACTGCACTTTGCATGGGGCCTGTATACTTGCAGGGTCACTGTGGCTTACATTGTGTATTGTCTAGCACTGTTTTTTTCCCCGTTTATAAATGGTCTAAGCAGATTGGACTAAAGATAAAAGTGAAAGGAGTCGTCCAGTTTCATGTACATTTCTAAACGACTATGTTCTTTATTTCTTAAATATTTTCAATATAGCTGCTTGCTGTCGGTGAGTAGAAACATTCTTGTTTATATTTAGAAACTGGTACTGATCAAGTCCTGCTCACGCATCTCACAGTTGAATACTATTTCATCCAGTCTATGCAATCCTCTGTGAGCAGCAGCACAAATTTCTCTCTTGTCCTATTATT